>NC_037684.1:76487825-76605339 GCF_003255815.1 Theropithecus gelada | reverse complement strand
AAAAAAACCCCTTAAAAAAAAAAAAAAAAAAAAAAAAAAATTGCATTGGTTTCTGTAATGCATTGTATTACCATAGGATTGTTTTTAATTGGCTAGTATTTTTCTGATGGCATTGCTTGATTGTGAATTGACTGAGGACAAATATGGATTATAAGTGGAGTCATATATATATCTTTAAATTGTGTTCATCATTTATATATGATTACCTTATTGGCTTGATATATTGTGTCCAGAGATCTAGACGTACCTAATCATTTAGTTTGCAAGTATTTGAGCTATTACAAATGTGTCTAACGTTGTCCTAGCCCTGTGGGAGATACATGGGAGGGACAAGGTTTAGCCCTTCTATTAATGAGCATGTTTTAAATTTGAGGGGGAAAAATATAGAACTGTAAATGAGTTTTGTTTCAATAAGTATTTTTATAAGTATCAAAGTATATGTAAGTAATTGAAAGCACACTTCTAGTGTCAATGGTTGTGAATACAATGATTAAGTTAATTTATTATTTCTCTTGTTTGCTTGATCAGGTGACTGTTCAATTAACATTTGGTCTGTTTTTAAAATGCAGGTCTAGTAGAACATGGTCGTAACTGGGCAGCAATTGCTAAAATGGTGGGAACGAAAAGTGAAGCTCAATGTAAAAACTTCTATTTTAACTATAAAAGGCGACACAATCTTGACAACCTCTTACAGCAGCATAAACAGAAAGTGAGTATATCAGGGGTGGTGAATCTTTTACTTATTGTTTTTTACTTAGAGTGTTGTTGTTGTTGTTTGAGATGGAGTCTCCCTCTGTCACCCAGGCTAGAGTACAGCAGTGCAATCTTGGCTCACTGTAAACTCTTCCTCCTGGGTTCAAGCAATTTCCTGCCTCAGCCTCCCAAATAGCTGGGACTGCAGGCACCCACCACCATGCCCGGCTAATTTTTGTAGTTTTAGTAGAGACAGTGTTTCACCATGTTGGCCAGGCTGGTCTTGAACTCCAGACCTCAGGTGATCCACCTGCCTCAGCCTCCTAAAGTGCTGGGATTACAGGTGTGAGCCACTGCATCTGGCCTTGATGTTTTTTTTCTGAGCTTCAGAGATTGGTTATAAGAGAAACCTTTTTGTATCTTACATTTTTATTTACTGCACTTACATGTAAAAGGTATGCTAAATTTTTAGTACAGGCTAGCTGTTTCTCTATTTATTGCTCAAGGAGTAAAGTTTCTATTTGTATTCCTAACAGTCGAAACAAGGCCCATCGTGACCTGCCCCAACTTATCTTTCCTCCTTGGAAGTTTCTGTTTGTAGTAAAGGGAATTAAATACTCTTGAATTACTGTAGGCCGGATTTGAAAAATATAAACTTTTTGGAGGTTGAATTGAAAACTTTAGTTGGAGGTCTGTTGATAATATCGAGTGAATTGATTTGGTATATTAGACATTTTTTCAGAGAGAAGATTCCATGGTATAAATATTAAAAACCAGGGAGTATAACATTATTGGAAATTCCTTAATAAGAAAGTTCCAGTGTAGTGGTTGTCAAAGACCATAGAGCTTTTTGATGATTCCATGAGGTCACGGCTATTTTCATAAAAATATCAATCAAATGTTATTTACTTTTTTTCAGTATATGATGTTTGCATTTATGGTGTCAAAGCAGTGGTAGATAAAATTGCTGATGCCTTAGCATAAATCTTGGCAGGGAACCAAACGATGCTAGTACTCAATGTATTTTTCATCTCTGAGCATTTGCAGTTTTTTCTTAAAATGTCACTTAAGAATGTCCTTGATGATGCAGTGAAAGTTAGTTTTATTAAATCTTGCCCCTTGACTACGTCTTTTTATACTTCGTGTCATGTAATGGGAAGTAAACATAAAGTTCTTCTGCTCTATACCAGAATATGATGGTTCTCTCAAGGAAAAGCACTTTGGCAATTGTTTGAGTTCTAAGTTGCACTAGTCTCCCCTTTTTCATGGAATGTCATTTTAGATTGAAAGAATGACAGACAAACTATGTTTTCAGACTGGGATTTTGGGAGACATTTTCTTGAAAATTAATGAATGAGGCTGTCTTGCAAATAAAATAACTGATAGTATTTGTCGCCACTTTAAAATTTGGAGTTTTCAAGCAAAAAATGAGAATTTTGGAAATAAGTTTCTCTAACCATGAGCTTCACACCTTCTCATTACAGATTTTCTGATGAGATCAGTGGTAATAATAGCAAATGTGATAGTTGTTATTGTGTGATGAAATGTATCCAAATTACAAAAACTTGCTTTAACTCAGTACTTTCCAAATGGCCATTTCATGATGTTATAATGTGATTTGGTTTGACTGTGTTGCCACCCAAATCTCATCATTAATTGTAACTCTCACAATTACTGTGTGTTGTGGGAGGGACTCAGTGGGAGATAACTGAGTCATGGGGCGGGTCTTTTTCTCATGCTGTTCTCATGATAGTGAATAAGTCTCAGGAGATCTGATGGTTTTATAAAGAGGAATTTCCCCGCACAAGCTCTTTTTTTGCCTGCCCTATCCATGTGAGATGTTACTTGCTCCTCCTTGCTTTCTGCCATGATTGTGAGGCCTTCCCAGTCATGTGGAACTGTCAGCCCTTTAAGCCTCTTTTTCTTCCAAGTCTTGGATATGTCTTTATAAGCAGTGTGAAAATGGACTAATACAATAAATTGGTACCAGTAGAGTAGGGCATTGCTGAAAAGATACCTGAAAATGTGCAAGCAACTTTGAAACTGCGTAACAGGCAGAGGTTGGAACAGTTTGGAGGGCTCAGAAGAAGACAGGAAAATTTGGAAGTGTTTGGAATTTCCTAGAGACTTGTTGAATGGCTTTGACAAAAATACTGATAGTGACATGAAAATAAGGTCCAGGCTGAGGTGATATCACCTCAGATGGAAATGAGGAACTTGTTGGGAATTGGAGCAAAGGTGACTCTTCTTATGTTTTAGCAGAGACTGGCAGCATTTTGTCCCTGCCCTAGAGATTTGCAGAACTTTGAACTTGTGAGAGATGATTTAGGGTATCTGGTGGAAGACATTTCTAAGCAGCAAAGCATTCTAGAGGTGACTTGGGTGCTGTTTAAGGCATTCAGTTTTATGAGGGAAGCAGAGCATAAAAGTTTGGAAAATTTGCAGCCTAACAATGTGATAGAAAAGAAAATCCCATTTTCTGAGGAGGAATTCAAGCCTGCTGCAGAAATTTGCATAAGTAATGAGGAGCTGAATGTTAATTTCTAAGACAATGGGGAAAATTTCTTCAGAGGATGTCAGAGGTCTTTATGGCAGCCCCTTGCTTCACAGGCCTGGAGGCTAAGGAGGAAAAAATGATTTTGTGCCCTGGACCCAGGAACCCCTGCTGTTTGCAGCAAAGGGACTTGGTGCTCTGCACCCCAGCCATGGCTGAAAGGGGCTAAGGTACAGCTTGGGCCGTGGCTTCAGAGGATGCAAGCCTCAAGCCTTTGCAGCTTCCATGTGGTGTTGAGCCTGTGGGTGCACCAAAGTCAAGAATTGAGGTTTGGGGACCTCTGCCTAGATTTCAGAGGATGTATGGAAATGCCTGGATGTCCAAGCAGAAGTTTGCTGCAGGGGTGGGGCTCTCATGGAGGACCTCTGCCAGGGCAGTGCAGAAGGGAAATGTAGGATCAGAGTCCCTACTAGGGCACTGCCTAATGGAGCTGTGAGAAGAGGGCCACCGTCCTCCAGAATGGTAGATTCACCTACAGTTTGTGCCCTGTGCCTGGAAAAGCCGCAGACACTCAACGCCAGCCTGTGAAAGCAGCAAGGAAGGAGGCTCTACCCTGCAAAGCCTCAGGGTCAGAGCTGCCCAAGACCATGGGAACCCACCTCTTGCATCAGCATGACCTGGATGTGAGACATGGAGTCAAAGGAGATCATTTTGGAGCTTTAAGGTTTGACTGCCCTGCTGGATTTTGGACTTGGATAGGCCCTGTAGCCCCTTTGTTTTTGCCAATTTCTCCCATTTGGAATAGCTGTATTTACCCAATACCTGTGACCCCATTGTATCTAGGAGGTAACTAGCTTGCTTCTACTTTCACAGGCTCATAGGGGAAGGGACTTTCCTTGTCTCAGATGAGACTTTGGGCTATGGATTTTTGGGTTTATGCTGAAATTAGTTAAGACTTTGGAGGACTGTTGGAAGGCATGATTGATTTTGAAATGTGAAGACATGAGATGTGGGAGGGGCCAGCGGCAGAATGATATGGTTTGGCTGTGTCCCCACCCAGATCTCATCTTGAATTGTAGGTCCCACAATTCCCATGTGTTGTGGGAGGGACCCAGTGGGAGATAACTGAATCATGGGGCAGGTCTTTCTCATGCTATTTTTATTTTATTATTTTTTTTTTTTGAGACGGAGTCTCGCGCTGTGTCACCCAGGCTGGAGTGCAGTGGCGCGATCTCGGCTCACTGCAAGCTCCGCCTCCCAGGTTCAGGCCATTCTCCTGCCTCAGCCTCCGAGTAGCTGGGACTACAGGCGCCCGCCACCACGCCCGGCTAGTTTTTTGTATTTTTAGTAGAGACGGGGTTTCACCATGTTAGCCAGGATGGTCTCGATCTCCTGACCTCGTGATCCGCCCGCCTCGGCCTCCCAAAGTGCTGGGATTACAGGCTTGAGCCACCGCGCCCGGCCTCTCATGCTATTTTTATGATAGTGAATAAGTCTTATGAGATCTACTGGTTTTATAAAGAGGAGTTCCCCTGCACAAGCCCCCTTTTTTTTTTCTTTTTTTGGCCTGCCACCGTCATGTAAGACGTTACTTGCTCCTCCTTGCCTTTTGCCATGATTGTGAGGCCTCCCCAGCCGTGTGGAACTGTAAGTTCATTAAACGTCTTTTACTTCCGAGTCTCAAGTATGTCTTTATCAGCAGCATGAAAATGAACTAATGCATAATGGATCATGCATTGATAAAATATTGATAATTTTTTTTAATATACCAAATGTAAGATAGCTTTTAGATTTTTTTCTTTTTTTTTTTTTTTAAGATGGAGTCTCGCCCTGTTGCCCAGGCTGGAGTGCAGTGGCATGATCTCGGCTTACTGCAACCTCCGCCTCCCAGGTTCAAGCAGTTCTCCTGCCTCAGCCTCCTTAGCAGCTGGGATTACAGGCGCCCGCCACTACACCCGGCTAATTTTTGTATTTTTAGTAGAGACAGGGTTTCGCTGTGTTGGTCAGGCTGGTCTTCAGCTCCTGGCCTCAAGTGATCTACCTGTCTCGGCCTCACAAAGTACTGGGATTACAGGCGTGAGCCACCGCGCCTGGCCAGATTATAGATTTTAACAGGGTATAAAGGGTTCCTTGATATGGTATCAGATTTCATATTGTAACTAACAAATAAGAAGTGACATTTGCTTAGTTTTGGTACAATATCAAAAAATAATATTCACAAGTATCTGAAAAATCTGTTAAAATATTCTTCCCTTTTCCAACTACATATCTGTGTGAGGCTACATTGTTTTCTTATACTTCAAACAAAACATTAGATGACCTAATGTAATCCACAGATTAAATCATATGTGGAAGCACCTTGAGAATTGTGCTGTCTCTGTTAGATCAGACATGGAAGAGATTTCCAAAAAGGGAAGGTTGTGCCACTTTTTTTGTAAGTCATTTTTTGTTTTTGGAAAATGGTTACGTTTCATTAAAAAAATAAGTCGCGTGCGGTAGCTTACGCCTGTAATCCCAGCACTTTGGGAGGCTGAGGAGGGCGAATCACAAGGTCAGGAGATCGAGACCATCCTGGCTAACACAGTGAAACCTCGTCTCTACTAAAAATAAAGGAAAAAATGTTAGCCGGGCGTGGGGGTGGGCGCCTGTAGCCCCAGCCATTCAGAAGGCCAAGGCAGGAGAATGGCGTGAACCCAGGAGGTGGAGCTTGCAGTGAGCCGAGATTGCACCACTGCACTCCAGCCTGGGCGACAGAGCGAGGCTCCATCTCAAAATAAATAAATTAAATAAATAAATAAATAAATAAATAATTTATGAGTTTATATTGTTTTTAATAAGTTAAAATTTTAAAGTTTTCTTAGTTTTAGTTTCTGATATAGTAAGTGTCTATCTGGCTGTCTATGTATATTTCTCTCATAAAGAAAAGTTCTTTGGCCAGGCGCGGTGGCTCACGCCTGTAATCCCAGCACGTTGGGTGGCCGAGGCGGGCGGATCACGAGGTCAAGAGATCAAGACCATCCTGGCCAACATGGTGAAACTCTGTCTCTACTAAAAATACAAAAATTAGCTGGGTGTAGTGGTGTGCACCTTTAATCCCAGCTACTCGGGAGGCCGAAGCAGGAGAATCACTTGAACCTGGGAAGCGGAGGTTGCAGTGAGCTGAGATCGCACCACTGTACTCCAGCCTTTTTTGAGGTGTCTCAAAAAGGAAAAGAAAAAGAAAAAAGAAAAGTTCTTTGCGGCCTTTAATACTTTTTAAGAATGTTGCATCCTTAGACCAAAAAATTTGAGAATTATTAAAGTGTGATAGTAAAGCTAATAAGATTTGAATTTATTAAGAGTATACAAGATACAACATCAACTGATTTAAAAGGGCGTGTACAAAGGGGTCTTTAGGTTAATAATAAGAATGTGAGAGTTAAAAATATGCTGTAGCAACCAAAACATGAAAAAGTCTACTGACAAGATAAAGACTTGACTTCACGAGATAACATCCAAAATGTTTTGAGACAAAGTGAAGTAAAGAATGAATCAGATGTGTATTTAAAATATAAATGTTGGCTGGGCGTGGTGACTCACGCCTGTAATCCCAGCACTTTGGGAGGCTGAGGCAGGCAGATCATGAGGTCAGGAGATTGAGACCATCCTGGCTAACATGGTGAAACTCCGTCTCTACTAAAAGTACAAAAAATTAGCCAGGTGTGGTGGCAGGCACCTGTAGTCCCAGCTACTCGGGAGGCTGAGGCAGGAGAATAGCGTGAATCCAGGAGGCGGAGCTTGCAGTGAGCCGAGATAATGCCACTGCACTCCAGCCTGGGTGACTGTGCGAGACTCCGTCTCAAAAGTAAAAGTAAATAAATAAATGTATGTTATATTAGTCATAGTCCTTCTGAGAAAATTAACAGGATGTGTTTATGCATATATATAGAAAGATTGAGGCCGGGCGCGGTGGCTCAAGCCTGTAATCCCAGCACTTTGGGAGGCCGAGGCGGGCGGATCACGAGGTCAGGAGATCGAGACCATCCTGGCTAACACAGTGAAACCCCGTCTCTACTAAAAATACAAAAACTTAGCCGGGCGAGGTGGCAGGCGCCTGTAGTCCCAGCTACTTGGGAGGCTGAGGCAGGAGAATGGCGTGAACCCGGGAGGTGGAGCTTGCAGTGAGCTGAGATCCGGCCACTGCACTCCAGCCTGGGTGACAGAGCGAGACTCCGTCTCAAAAAAAAAAAAAAAAAAAAAGAAAGATTGAGATTTAAGGAATTGGCTCACGCTGTTGTGGAGGGTTGGTGAGTCCAGTGTCTGATGGGGTAGGCTGGTTGATTGGAGATTCTGGGAAGAGTTGCAGTTGGACCCCAAAGCTAGTTTTCCCGGCAGAATACCTTGTTTTTATTTTTATTTTTATTTTTATTTTTATTTTTATTTTTATTTTTTTGGGATGGAGTTTTGCTCTGTCACCCAGGCTGGATTGCAGTGGCGCAATCTCGGCTCACCGCAACCTCCGCTTCCTGGGCTCAAGCGATACTCCTGCCTCAGCGTCCCGAGTAGCTGGGATTATAGACACGCACTACCATGCCCGACTAATTTTTGTATTTTTAGTAGAGACAGGTTTTCACCATGTTGGCCAGGCTGGTCTCGAACTCGTGGCCTCAAGTGATCTGCCCGCCTTGGCCTCCCAATGTGCTGGGCTTACAAGTCCGAGCCACTGGGTCCAACCATGAGCCACTGCGCCTGGCCTGTGTTTCTGTATATTTGACTTTACATTAAGAATTAGTGAATACTGTCATATATTGAAGAAAATGCTTGGTGACGTAGTGGATTATTGCATGTGAACAGAGGGATGTTGTAGTAGGGTAAAACGTTGTCTCTTCCCTAGTTACTAGTGAAAGGATCAAACAGAATGGGTTAATATTAGCAAGAGAGGGACATACACTGGGCTCTGGAAAAATCCATATAATAACTTATCTGCTGGGCATGGTAGGTCACGCCTGTAATCTTAGCACTTTGGGAGGCCAAGGTGGGAGGATTGTTTAGGCCAGACGTTCCAGACCAGTCTGGGCAACACAGCAAGACCTCATATTCAAAAAAAACAAATAAATTAAAAGTAGCTATTATCTAATCCTTGAAAATTTACAGAATCTTCTGAAAGCTTTTTAGAAAGTGTAGCCAGTGTGTCTTTGGGATTCTCTTGCATTCCTACTATGAATATAGAAATATTAGCCTTGAGAATTGCAACTAATTCTGTGACTCTGATATAGAAAATGATTGTTTCTCTTGAGTTAATACTTTAGGTTGGCTCCTAAATATCATCCACATGAAAATGTTGAGTAGACGTACAGGTAATTTTTAACAAGGTAGTAATGTATTTTCCTCTCCTGAGGAGTCTCACTGGGAGAGACTGACAGCTGAAGTGAGGTGAAATGTAGGCTCTGTAAGGGGCGCAGGACAGAGGACCATCAGGGCTGGGACTTCCAGAAACCTGGGTCTGCAAACGCAGAAGATATTAAGCTTTCTATTTAGTAACATGAAGTTATAAATATAATGTAAATAGTTAATGTCTTACAGTTAAATGCGTACATACGTACTGTTATGTATATGCGACCCCAGTAGAAGAATGAGCAATTTTGTATAAACATACTTTGCAGAAGGCAGCATACTATTTTTTAAAAAAAGGAATTAAAAAAAAATTTTTTTTTTTTTTTTTTTTTTTGAGCAAGTCTTACTCTGTCACCCAGCCTGGAGTGCAGTGGCGTGATCACAGCTCACTGCAGCTTCAGCCTTTTGGGCTCAGATGATCTCCCTGCCTCAGTCTCTTGTGTAACTGGAACTACAGGAGAGCACCAGCACACACAGCTAATTGTTTTTTGTAGGGGCAGGTGTCTGACTTTTGTTGCCCAGGCTAGTCTCAAACTCCTGGGTTCAAGTGATCCTCCCACCTCAGTCTCCGAAAGTGCTGGGGTTATAGACATGAGCTCCTGTGCCTGGCTGAATTTGCACTTTTTTTATAGTAAAATAAATTGAGTGGTATTGGCTGGGTGTGGTGGCTAACGCCTGTAATCCCAGCACTTTGGGAGGCTGAGGCGGGTGGATCACAAGGTCAAGAGTTCAAGACCAGCCTGGCCAAGATGGTGAAAAACCCCGTCTCTGCTAAAAACGTGAAAATTAGCTGGGCCTGGTGGCGGGTGCGTGTAATCCCAACTACTCGGGAGGCTGAGGCAGAGAATTGCTTGAACCCAGGAGGTGAAGGTTGCAGTGAACTGAGATCGTGCCACTGCATTCCAGCCTGGGTGACAGCAAGACTGTCTCAAAAAAGAAAAAAAAAAGAAAAAGAAAAATAAATGGAGTGGTAAAAAGAAATAATGTTCTACATTATTTCAGAAATGAAATTTTCTTTTTAGTTATTTAAATCAAATAATACTCTTTACTCCTTTAGACTTCACGAAAACCTCGTGAAGAGCGAGATGTGTCTCAATGTGAAAGTGTCGCTTCCACTGTTTCTGCTCAGGAGGATGAAGATATTGAAGCCTCCAATGAAGAGGAAAATCCAGAAGACAGCGAAGGTATCTCCAAATTTTAAATTTAGTTGTGACATCTGCTACCCAGAATAAATAATTTTTAGTCATTTGACTGTGTAGGAGTTGCTTCATTGAGGAAACAGTGTGCCAGTGTTTTCATGGTTGTTTTCATGATGTGGAGACTTCAAACTTGAACATAATTTTTTTTTTCATTCAGTCAACTAATATGTAGCACCTAGGATGGTCCAGAAGATCTTGGAAATGGCAGTCCTGCTTCAGACATGAAGTGCCAACATCAATAAAGTACCTGTGTGTCTGTGTTGTTGCCACATTTATTTGTTCAATTAGTATAGTCGGTTATATTTCTCTTTTATTGCCTTGAGTTTGATTTATTTTCATATTTTCACAAAGATTTATATGTACTATAGTAATGTTTTTATGTAAAAAGAATTAGTGACCCAGAAGCACCAGTAGGGAAAAAAAAAAAAAACCATGAAACTTAAGGAAATTTAAGAAATCATGTCTCTTTGTCATTTAAACTAATGACAAGTTCATGAAAAGGTAAATGTTTTCTTGATTTTTTTGGTTTAAAAAAAAGATACCTAATTTATTTCAGTATACACTCTGATTAAAGTTTCTGTGTTTTTTTTTTTTTTTTTTTTTTTGTAAATTGACTGCTTCTGATGTGGGGATTTTTATAATGGTTTTAGTAGCTCTTCATATATATTAAACATGTTCATGTTTTGTATATGCAGATAATTTTTCCATCTTATTTCCCTTTTGTTTTGCTTTTAAATTACCTTTGTTTAAACTTTGTGTAATTAGAGTTGTATATCTTTTCTTTGTAGGGTCTTTATTTTGTATAAGCTTTAAAAGTTCTACCTCCTCCAGGTTTAGTAATATTAGATTTTGTTTTTTTTTTTCCTATAGATTATTCTTGTTATCTTTTAAAGTTAAACTTGTATTGAAATGGGTTTTGGCTTTGAACAACTCCTAACCTTAAACCTGTTTTTGGGAGGGTTTGTGAAGAATGAGGTCATCTTTACAAGAGTAAAGAGAGTATTAGAGAAGGCTCACCCGAGGGTAAGGTGAGAGTGCGGTAAACAGGGAAGGTAGTTGGGTGTGTTAATGGCACTTCCAGAGAGGTTGTCAGAGTTTCTTGGTTTTAATGGGTTTCTGATGGCTAGTATTCCCTGGGGTTATAAATGTTAATAAAGCCTGGAGGTTAATAAACCTTGGGCTGCCGTAAGAAAATACCACAGATTGGGTGGCTGCAGCAACTGAAGTTAATTTTGTCATGGTTCTGGAAGCTGTACGTGCAAGGTCAAGGTGCTGGCACAGTTGCTTTCTGATGAGGACTGTCTTCCTGGCTTGCAGATAGCCAACTGCCTCCTTACTTTGTCCTTACGTGGCCTTTCCTTTGGGTGTGCACACTCCTGGTGTCTCTTCCTCATATGAAGACAACTCCTACTGGATTAGAGCCCACCATTATAACTTCATTTAACCTTAATCATCTCCTTAAAGGCTTTGCCTTCAAATACAGTTACATTGCGGGGTAGGGCTCCAACAGAAGAATTTTGGTGGGGAGGGGCACAATGCAGTCCATAACAAAGCCCAAGTCTGGTATTAATATATCTGTCTGGGCTGGGCACGGTGGCTCAAGCCTGTAATCCCAGCACTTTGGGAGGCTGACTAGGGCGGAACATGAGGTCAGGAGATCGAGACCATCCTGGCTAACATGGTGAAGCCCTGTCTCTACTAAAACTAGAAAAAGAAGTTAGTCAGGCGTGGTGATGGGCGCCTGTAGTCCCAGCTACTCGGGAGGCTGAGGCAGGAGAATGGCGTGAACCTGGGAGGCGGAGCTTGCGGTGAGCTGAGATCACGTCACTGCACTCCAGCCTGGGCGACAGAATGAGACTTCGTCTCAAAAAAATATATATGTGTTTATATATGTATCCGTCTGATCAAGTGTAGGGTGGCACCATCACATCTGCTCAATCATCTAGAAGAGTTTCCTATTAAGAGGAAATGAATTTCCCAGTAGAATTGTAGACTCTGTGTTCCTGTTGACTTAGCTTCATTTGGAAAGTGTCAAGAAGAGAATATAAATGCAGTTCATGTGACCTATGATCTCATACTTATTCCTAATCTTAATGAGACACCACAGATGCACTGTTCATTGTGTGGCAAGGCTCTTGCCAATTGAAAAATGAAGGCAACTGCTGAAGGGAGGGTTCCTATATCTGTTTTCCTAAAACGCATCTGACTGTGTGAGTATCTTTCACGATTAGAAGAATTAAATCAGACCAGAACTTCACCAAAATTTGGATTTGCTCTTGTTCTGTTTTTCTACATCATTCTTTAAGGTTTTCTTTTTGTATTTTTCGGGGAAAAAAGATACTCATGTTTGGCTGCTGCTTGGTGAAACAGTATGCCTTGGAAACTTTCCTAGTGTTTTGTGGCTTGGAAGAAGAAAATTGGAAAAGTGGTTATGTCAAATGATATCATCTGCTGTATAACCACTAACATGTCTTCTACTAGTTTGAAGATAAATGCCTTGTTAGTTTACCCTTGGATTTGGGGCTTTCTACCACCATGTAAACAGAAATGAAGGTTAAGTTGGGCTTTTTGTTAGCTTTTCAGTGCTTTGGTAGAATCTTTCAATAATGGTAATGGCTGCCGTTTTTGTTTGTTTGTTTGTTTGTTTTGGAGACGGAGTCTTGCGCTTGTTGCCCAGGCTGGAGTGCAGTGGTGTGATCTTGGCTCACTGCAACCTCTGCTTCCCGGGTTCAAGCAATTCCCCTGCCTCAGCCTCCCGAGTAGCTGGGATTATAGGCGCCTGCCACCACGCCTGGCTAATTTTTGTACTTTTAGTAGAGATGGGGTTTGGCTATGTTGGCCAGGCCTCAAACTCCTGACCTCAGGTGATCCACCCACCTTGGTCTTCCAAAGTGCTGGGATTACAGGCATGAGCCACTGCACCCAGCCATGGCTGCCATATATTAAAACCTTACTACATGTGAGGTACTGTTCTGAGTTATTTGCTTGTCTGTCGTTTGTTTTATTTTGGAGACTTGAACTCTCATGTGAACTCTAGGCTTATACATTTGATCACCTACAGTATTTCCATTTGGATGCCTAAGAGCCATCTTATCGTTAACAGCCAGAGCAAATTCTTGTGTCTCTACCACCACAAGCTGCTTTTCCCTCTGGTCTTTCGCTATATCAATAAATTAGGTTTTCTTTAGTCTCTTTAGAATTGGATCCTTGTCTCCATTGCTCCTACCCTGCTTCAGAGGAGCCCTCATTGCAATAGCTTTTTGATTAGTCTCTTGCTTCTTTTTGTTCCATTTTTTTTTTTTTTATTTTTAGAGATGAGGTCTCGCTGTGTCACCTGGGCTGGAATGCAGTGACTTGATCGTGGCTCACTGCAGCCTTGAACTCCCAGGCTCACGCAATTTTCCTACCTCATCCCCTCAAGTATCTGGGACCATAGGCATGCAGCACCACACTTGACTAATTTTTTTATTTTGTGTAGAGACAAGGTCCATTCTGTTTTTTCTTCCGCAGCAGCCTGAGTGATTCTTACAAAATGTAAATCAAATCATGTTTCTTCTCTAGTTCAAATTCTGTAATACTTTCCCATCTCAGTAAGAATAAAGACCCAAGGCCTTACTGTGATTTTTGAGGCTCTGCATGAACTGACCTTTATATCTCTGTGAACTTTCTGCCAGCTACTTTTTTGTTGGCCCCCTCTGCTCCAACCACACTGTTCTCTTTGTTGGTCCTGGGCAAACCAACCCTGACTTCAGGAGCCTTTGTGCTTTCTAATCCCTCTACCTGGGATGCTCTTCCCCACCATGTGCCCAGGGCTCATTCTCTCGTTTCCTTGAGTCCTCTGTTCAGATATCACTTTATTTTATAATACCTCCCACCTCTTTCTCAGTTTTGTCATTTAGTCACTGCACTGATCACCACCTGATATATTACTTTTTTTGATTTTTTGAGACAGGTCTCACTTTGTTACCCAGTGCTGAAGTATAGCGGCATGAACACGGCTCACTGCAAGCCTTGACCTCTTGGGCTCAAGTGATTCTCTTGCCTCAGCCTCCTGATAGCTGGGATTACCGGTGTACACCACCATGCCTAGCTAATTTTTAGATTTTTTTTTTTTTGTAGAGATGAGGTCTTACCATGTGGCCCAAGCTGGTCTTGAACTCCTGGTCTCGGGCAGTCCTCCTGCCTTAGCTTCCCAAAGTGCTGGGATTATAGGCGTGAGCCACCACTCTCAGCTTGTATCACATATTTACTGTTTATTGTCTATTGCATGCTAGAATGTGGGCTCCATGAGAGCATCTGCTTACATTTTTTTAAATTACTATGTCCGCAGTACCTCAGATAGCTCCCTGCACATACATAGTTGACACTTCATCATATTTGAAAGAATGAATTTGTAGAAGTTTTTTTATATTGCTGTATGTTATATACAATTAAAAACTAATTTTTTTCCCAGATGGTTATTTAGGTTTTCACAACCATTCATGTACTTTATAATCCAGCCAGTATTTGAGTCTACTATGTACCAGGCTAGTACTTAAGTGATAATCAAAATATATGATCTCTGTCTTCATGGAGTTTATAGCCTAGTGGAAGAAATAGCCAGAAATCATTCTAGTAAAGAAATGTAAGATGTAACTGTAACTAGTACATGTGGTATCAGAACTATATTAGCAAAATATAACTTTGCTAAGGAAACCATGGAAGGCTTTTTTGGGGGCGGAGGTGGGGGGACAGAGTTTCACTCTTGTTGCCCAGGCTGGAGTGCAATGGCACGATCTCAGCTCACTGCAACCTCCACCTCCTGGATTCAAGCGATTCTCCTACTTCAGCCTCCCAAGTAGCTAGGAGCACAGGCATTCCACACCTGGCTAATTTTGTATTTTTAGTAGAGATGGGGTTTCACTCTGTTGGTCAGGATGGTCTTGAACTCCGTACCTCAGGTGATCCTTCCACCTCGGCCTCCCAAAGTGCTGGGATTACAGGCATGAGCCACTGCGCCCAGCCCATAGAAGGCTTTTTAAGCATGTGATGTTTGAGCTGATCACCAAAGGAAAAGTAGGTAAAAGAGCCTTTCAGTAAAGGTGAATGGTATGTACAAAGTCTCTGTGGTAGAAGATGCGTGAGGCATTGAACAAACTAAATAAAGGCCAGAGTGACTTAATTCAGAGAGCTGTGTGCAAGCTGGAGAGGCCCCACTGGGCAAGGCCTTGCAGGCCATACTAGCAATTTTGGTACTTTATCCTAACAGTAATGGGGGTCCATTGAAAAGTTATGAGACAGACAGTGAGAGAGTGAGTTATTGTGGTAAAATCTGGCTTTTAAAAAGATAACTCTGTCTTTGTTGTAGAGAATGGTCTGAAGTGGAGTGAAGAGAGTTGGTTTTGGATTAGAGTGCTAGCTGTGAAGTCAAACAGGATTGGATAGATTCAGGAGAAATTTTTAAAGAGAAAATCAGTAGAACCTTGTCAAGGCCGGACATAGGGTAAATGAGACGGTTTAAAAGATGACTTCTTGGTTTCTGGTTTGTTTAATTAGATAGTAAACCCTAGAAAAGAATCTGATTTGCGAGTGGTTATTGCAACTCTAGTACAGGACATATTAAATTTGTAATGCGTTTGATATATCTAGGTAAGGATGTCAAAAGCACTGAAAGTCTATTCATAGAACAATACAAATGATATGGGGAAACGTCTGTGTTACAACATTAAATGAAAAATCTCTGAAATATTATTCTAGAGTCTTCTGTCCAGTGCAGTAGCCGCTAGACACTTGTGGCTATTGAGCACTTGAAATTTGGCTAGTTTAAATTTAGATATGCAGGCTGGGTGCTGTGGCCTATGCCTGTAATCTCAGTACTTTAGGAGGCCGAGGCAGGCAGATCACCTGACGTCAGGAGTTCAAGACCAGCCTGGGCAACATGGTGAAATCCCATCTCTACTAAAAATACAAAAATTAGCCAGGCATGGTGCCAGGCACCTATAATCCCAGCTACTCAGGAGGCTGAGGCACAAGAATCGCTTGAACCTGGGAGGCGAAGGCTGCAGTGAGCCAAGATAGCACCACTGCAATCCAGCCTGGGTGACAGAGCGAGACTGTGTCTCCAAAAAAAAATATTAGATGTGCAGAAAATGTAAAATACACACCAGATTTTGAAGACTTAGTACCAAAAAAAGGAAAAATAATTTTTTTTATGGTTTTTCACTGTTGATCACATGTTAAAATGATGTTTCACGTATACTGGGTTAATTAAATAAATTCTACAAAATCAGCTGGGCATGGTGGCACACACCTGTAAATCCAGCTACTTGGGAGACTGAGGCAGGAGAATCGCTTGAACCTGGGAGGCGGAGGTTACAGTGAGCCGAGATCGCACCATTGCACTCCAGCCTGGGTAACAAAAGCGAAACCCCATCTCCAAAAAATAATAAAAATTTAAAAAATTGTTTCAATTATTGACCCATTTCTTCTTACTTTTTAAATGTGGCCATCAGAGAAAGTAAAATTACAGATGTTATTACATTATATGCCTATTGGATGGAGCTGTTCTAGAGTGTCAGTTCAGCTGGGTAAAAGGAAATTCACAGGAAGAGCTTCTAGAAATACACCAGAATGTCATCATTTATAGGAATTTTTTTTGTTTAGTTTTATTGTTCGTTCTTTGTTTTTCAGTTTCATATAAATTATTTTCAGACATTAAAATCCTTTATGCTCTTAGTTTCAGAAGGTCAAGACAATTTGATCTTTCACTTTTATACCCTGTAGGAAACTTTAGCCTTCTCGATGGCTGTAAGTACTTCAATGAGGTCATCAAAGGAGTAGAATTCATCCTAAACAACTACTTTCAAGCATGGTTTCTATCACCACCTGAAACATGTTCATTATCAGATTTTTATGCTGTATCATTATCTTTAAGGTGCAGAAAATAGTTCTGATACAGAAAGTGCTCCTTCTCCTTCACCAGTTGAAGCTGTCAAGCCCAGCGAGGACAGTCCTGAAAATGCTACTTCTCGAGGAAACACAGAACCTGCGGTTGAGCTTGAGCCCACCACGGAAACTGCGCCCAGTACATCTCCCTCCTCAGCAGTTCCAAATACAAAACCAGCTGAAGATGAAAGCGTGGAGACCCAGGTGAATGACAGCATCAGTGCTGAGACAGCAGAGCAGATGGATGTAGATCAGCAGGAGCACAGTGCCGAAGGGGGTTCTGTTCATGATCCCCCACCCGCTACCAAAGTCGACTCTGTGGATGTTGAAGTGAGGGTGCCAGAAAACCATGCATCTAAAGTTGAAGGTGATAATACCAAAGAAAGAGACTTGGATAGAGCCAGTGAGAAGGTGGAACCCAGAGATGAAGATTTGGTGGTAGCTCAGCAAATAAATGCCCAAAGGCCCGAGCCCCAGTCGGACAATGATTCCAGTGCCACGTGCAGCGCTGATGAGGATGTGGATGGAGAGCCAGAGAGGCAGAGGTGAGGCTCGTTCCATAAGTCCTCCCCTGTGCTTACTCTGCTGGTTGGTGACTGAATCACAGGGTGGTGCTGGCTGCAGACATGGCTCCTATGTAAATGTTGGCACCTTATAGGTAGTCTGTACGATTTTAATGTTGGGCTGATATTATTCTGTTTAAATAACCACAAACAATTGTATGATCATTTTAATGAAACAGATTATACATTTCTTCTACGTCTGTCTTGTTACGTGTGTTCTGTATGATAGCATAACAGGGAATTTCAACTAATAAAGTTGTGAATAAACCACAGATAACTGTTGTGCCCGAGGAGGGCAGCAGTGGGATGTGGTAGATGAAGGTGGAGGCTAGAGGCATTGAGGAGCTCCCACTGCACTAAGGCAGTGCAGCCTCAAAACAAGGCCTACCAGCCCCTACTTACTAGATAGAAGAAAATGCTATGGAAAGAGATGTTTGGTGTTCTGAAAATTTTTAGAAAGCATAATTTAAATGCAAATTAATGATAATTATGATGACCAGTTTTTTGTATCCATTAACATTTTAGATTGTTCATATTTGTAATTTAAAATATCAGGTATAATGCGATTAATTTGCAAGTTTTTTTTTTGTTTTTGTTTTTGTTTTTTTGAGACGGAGTCTTGCTCTTCCCCAGGCTGGAGTGCAATCGCACGATCTTGGCTCACTGCAACCTCCATCTCTTGAGTTCATGCGATTCTATTGCCTCAGCCTCCTAAGTAGCTGGGACTACAGGCACATGCCACCATGCTTGGCTAATTTTTGTATTTTTAGTAGAGATGGGGTTTTGCCATGTTGGCCAGGCTGGTCTGAAACTCCTGACCTCAGGTGATCCACCCACCTCAGCCTCCCAAAGTGCTGGAATTACAGGCGTGAGCCACTGCGCCCTGCAGTTTACAAGTATTTTTAGTCATTAAAGGTTAATTAATTATACAAAAAATGCATCATATCTTTATGGTTTTTGTAAAAATTACAGTAAAAGATATATATTTTACAGGTATAGTTACTACTTTATTTCGTATATTTTATTTCCTGGTGTTTCCTTTTCCTTAAAAGAAATTGAATCACTTACAATTTTAGTAGAATGTTAAATTGGTGCAAATTCTAGAAGTGAATCAGACTGAAACATCACTTAATCCGAGCCCAATTAAACCCCTCTCCTTTTTTTCTTTTTAATAAGAAAAAAGAGACAAGCTACTCAACAGAGAGCTAAATTCTCTTCCAAGTTTAGCTTTCAGAGTGTGTCTTGGTGTCACTATTTTCAGTTCATATCCAATATATTTTTTATGTACTTCATAATGAGATTTGATACTAGAAAAATAATAGCACTATAGTGCTGATTCTTCAAAAGAGTGTTTTATATAGTAGATGCTAGAATTTTCATCAACATGAGTTGAAATAAAATAGGGGTTCTGCTTAACTATTGGTTTACCAGAAAATTTGACTATCACTCTTTTTCCTTCACCTCACAGTAATCTAGATTTTATTTTAATGGTGTCAGTCTTTAACTGCAGTAAACATAAATGGATTCAAGCTGTGTGGTCCCTTTTTAAGCATTCTTTATGAAACATCTCATCTAAAATAAAGATTATCTGTGTTTTGCACTGTTGGTTTTGGTAACTATACGTGAAGGAAAGATTAGGATGGCAGTAATTTTAAATGGTAAACATCCTAAGAGATGAACATAATAGTAGTTTTGAAATTCAGAAATTCCTTGGAAAAATATGATGGTTTCTGAATGACACCTTGAAGTCTACACTGCTCCCATATGACCGAAATAACACTTTCAATTTTCTATAGCTTTAATATCATCTTTCTTCTTTATGTAGTATATGCATTGTTTTTTAAAATAGATTCTAATTTTCTTACCAATTTATACATTTTTAAATGTTCACCTTCCCCCAGTGACCATGACAACATTGGGAAATATGACCAAGCTCATAAAGCATGACACTAGTACAAAATTTCCTGAAGTTTATATATTGGGCATCCTAAACTTGAGTGTAGGTATTGGCAGCATCAGCTGGTGGAGTGTGAGATGGCAGGGACTATGGTGAGCAGAAGAGTGTGTGCTCATGTGAGCAGGGCAGCGGCTGCTAGATGCATGGCAGGTCGCTGCTGTGGGGGAGTGCTGATTTCGTGTTGTTGGTTCTTTCCATTTTTCATGAGAAGCCAGAAGTCTGGAATTTTGGATGAAATTTTCAGTTTAAAAATCACAGCAGCTTATTCAAATATTAAAAAAAAAATACTCTGATCCCAATAAAACATCCTCTAACAGGTAACTAGTTTTTAACCCATGTTAGGACATTTGTGGTAAATTAGGACTGAACAGTTTTAAATGGACTTTGTTCAGATTGTTTTGTTCAGATTGGTCTTATAGACGATTGACATAAATTTCAGCCTGTAAGTCAGTATTAGGTTTCTTTTTTCTTTTCTTTCTAATATAAAATGCTTTGCAAATTTGCATGTTTTTCTTGTGCAGGGGCCATGGTAATCTTTGTATCATTTTAATTTTAGTATGTGTACTGCTGAAGTGAGTACAATATTCAGTTTCTTTATCTGGAAAATCAGCTTTATAGGTTCCTTTTTCCTTAACTGTCCAAATATCTTATACGGGTATATGTGTGTCCAGTTGTGCATGTGTATGTACATATTAACTTAGAGGAAATTATAGTGATCATATATGTTTGAGTCTCAAAAATGTATTCATTTATCTTTTTTTTAAAATTGCAATTGCAGGATGTTTCCTATGGACTCAAAGCCTTCACTGTTAAACCCCACTGGATCTATACTAGTCTCATCCCCATTAAAACCAAATCCACTGGATCTGCCACAGCTTCAGCATCGAGCTGCTGTTATCCCACCCATGGTAAGTTTTCATTGAGGAAGAAAACTAAAATAGAAAAACTGAGATCTTGATAGACATATTTCTTCTCTTCTTTAATTGGTTCTAGATTTTAAAAAATTGTGGTACAAAATGTAACATGAAATTAATAATCGTAACCAATTCTAAGTATACAGTTCATTAGTCTTCTGTGTGTTAAGCATATTGACATTGTTTAGAAAATGATCCCCAGGACCTTTTCATCTTTCAAATGCGATATTAATTAAACAACTCCTCTCTTCCTCCTCCCGCTAGCCACTGGTAACCACTCTTCTGCTTTCTGGTTCTATGAATTTAACACACAGTTTAGATACCAATGAACTGTTTTTTCCCACAATACTTACTATAACAAATGTATGGGGTTTTTTTTTCCTCACACCAATGAATTCTCCACCTTTTTGGTCACCAACTGGATTCCTACAGTTCAGTTCAATTCGGACACTAACTACCTGGTGTAATCGTCTAATACCACAAATGTAAGGGCTCAGTATCATAAGGCTACCCCCATTTCTGATGCCAGCTCTATAGGTATTGGGTCCCCAGGTTACTCACACTTCTGACTAGGCTGCAAATTGGGGATTCCTCTGACTCTCCCCGTCAGGTTCCATAATTTGCTCGAATGCCTCAGAGATCTTAGGAAAGTGATTTACTTATAATTACTGGTTCATTATAAAGGATATAACTCAGAAACAGCTAAATGGAAGAGATGAATCGGGCAAGGTGTGCAGAAGGGGTGTGGAGCTTCTGTGCCCTCTCTAGGTCTGCCTGCCTCCCAGCATCTCCACGTGTTCACCAACCTGGACACTCTTTAAACCCCATCGTTTGGAGTTTTTAAGAAGGCCTCATCACATAGGCATGAATGATTACATCATTGGCCATTGGTGATGGATACATGAACCTTTAGCCCCTCTCCTCTCCCTGGAGGGTTGGGGGTGGGGTGAGCTGGATGGAACTGAAAGTTCCAAAATATTGAGAGACATCTTACCCCAATCCCCAAAGAAGTTCCAGCCCCCTGCCTTGTGGTTTTTTGGACTGCCAGCCCTTATCCTGAGGCAATCTAGAGTCCCCCAGCCTGGAGTCAGTCATCTTGTTAGCATATAAAAGACACTCTACTGCTCTGGAAATTCTAAGGATTTGGAACAAAAAAAGTCTTTGGGAGAAGGACCAAATATTGAATTTTTATTGTATCACACTATGTCATATAAATGAAATCATACAGTATTTGTCATTTTGTGATAGGCTTATTTCAGTCAGCATAATGTCCTCCAGGTATATTTAGCATGCGCCAGAATTTCTTTCTTTTGAAAGGCTGAATAATACTCCATTGTATCTGTATACCACATTTTATTCATTCATCCATTCATAGATATTTGGATTGCTTCCACCTCTGGGCTATTGTGACTAGTACCTGTATGGTCAGTCCTTGATTTTAGTACCTTGGTTTTTCATATATCCTCCTGTACTGGGCGTGGACATATGGGTGAGAAGGGTAAGAAGATGCTGAGTCTAATTTTGAGTAAACTCTTTGAGATAACCAAAGGTTATATCCTTAGTACATTGCTTTTTCAAATGACTTGTAATGATTGATTGCAATGGTCATTTCCAGTTAAGAAAAAAAAGAAATATAATGCTGTAGTCATAAATATTAGTAAGTCCTGTTTTTGTTTGTAACCACAGCAATAAGGAGCCATAAAACAGTAGTAGCATTAAGCATGTAATTAGGTTTTGAATATTTAGAATGAATTGTAGAGATTATGGCTAGCTCCAGTATATAATTTCAAGTCTAGTTTATATTTTACCTTAATAATCTACAGATTTCAAGTGTATTTTATTTACATTTTACCTTAATAATCTGTAAAATTTGACTCATTTTTGATACTGAATTCCCATGTTGGGTATTGTTCTTTTCTTTAGTTATTTTCTCTTTATTCAAATATTTAAAGCTCTTACTTTATTAAAAAATGTGTTTTCTATCTTAAATAATAATTGGTAAAAGTTGTTAATTGTGTACTTATCACAAAAAGATCATTAAACATTTGTTCATTCACTGATTCATTCAAACGGACGAATGATTGAGTGATTAGTTTAAGACAGTGTTCTTAATACTGTGGAGAATATTTATATATTATAGTCTCTGATTTCAAAAAACTTAGGGACTGGTCTGCATAATAAGGCAAATAGGCTGGGCGTGGTGGCTTACGCCTGTAATCCCAACCTATTGGGAGGCTGAGGTGGGCGGGTCACTTGACCACAGGAGTTCTGAGACCAGCTTGGACAACATGGCGAAACCCTGTCTCCCCCGCCCCCCCAAAAAAAAAATTAGTTCGGCATGGTGCCATGCGCCTGTGGTTGGGAGGCTGAGGTGGGAGGATTGCTTGAACTTGAGAGTTTGAGGTTGTGGTGAAGTGAGATGGCACCACTGCACTATAGCCTGGGTGAAAAAGCGAGATACTGTCTCAAAAAAAAAGCATTAAAAAAAATTATCGTAAAAGTTAAAATGAATTAAAATGCGATGCTCTATTCGGTTAAAAAATACTATGGATGTTTTGGAGAAGAGGGAGTGTCTTAATTAGGAGCTTAAAGAAGACTCTGCATAAGAAATAATATTTTCATTGGATCAAAACAGCTCATTGGGCTTTATAGCAAAAGGAGGAAAAGCTATGTTTACGTGTAAGACAATGCACAAAGGCAAGAAAGTTACGGGTTTTGGGATCAGTGAATAATACTACTTATGCGAGGGGAAAAACTATGGAAGTCTTAAGTTACCAGATTCTGAAAAAGTCAGATCTCTAGGGCTTCCTAGGGATATTTGTTATTCATTAGGTATTTAATCGTGTACTGTGTTCTGGGCTATTTTTTTAAGTATTGGACAAAACAGCTTGGTTGTTTCCTTCATAAAGTCAGAGAGACAGAAAAATAAAACAGTTTCAAACTGTGGCAAATGCTGTGTACTGTGAAAGCAATGAACAGGTCTCAATCAGAGGGAAAACGGGGAGGGAATCACCATGTTTTATTGGATGGTTCTGGATGGCCTATCTTAAAGAACAGTCCATTTCTATCCTAAGGGAATAGCTATGTGAATGAATTGGTTATGGGATAGGAGAAGATTGATTAGTCAGGGATGACTGCCAAGTTTCTGGCTGAAGCACCTGAGGTTCCGTGTCTAAAATGGAGAGCAACTGAAGAAGAAGAATGGAGTTTCAAAAATGGGAAGTTCCCTTTTTAACTAAGTTCTGAGCTTCCTTGAGATATCCCAAGTGGAGTTGTTCAGTAGGCCATTTTATATGAGTGTGGAACTTGGAGAAAGTGTCTTGAGGAAATAGAAAATTTGTGAATCATTAACAAATGGATGACATTTAAATCACATAAATGGATGTGATCCGCCAGGCACGGTGGCTCATACCTGTAATTCCAGCACTTTGGGAGGCTGAGGCGAGAGATCACTTGAGGCCAGGAGTTCGAGACCAGCCTGGCCAACATGGTGAAACCCCTTTGCTACCGAAAAAATAGAAAAATTAGCCAGGCGTGGTGTTGTGCACCTGTAATCCCAGCTACTCGGGAGGCTGAGGCAGGAGAATTGCTTGAACCCGGGAGGTAGAGGTTGCAGTGAGCCAGGATCACACCATTGCACTCCAGCCTGGGCAACAGAGCCGGACTGTGTCTCAAAAAAAAAAAAAGAAGAAAAACAAATATATAAATGGATCTGATCCCTGGTAAGAGAGAGATGAGGGATGGGACCTAGGGCCACAAGGGACTTGGCTGCCATAAATTAGAATCAGACAGATGTGTTGTGATTTCTGATTTTTTGTTTCTCTTACTACAGATTGTGTGATTTACATTGTGATCAGTTCTGAAAGAAAACTAGGTCTCGCTGTGTTGCCCAGGCTGGAGTGCAGTGGTGCGATCTCAGCCCACTGCAACCTCTGCCTCCCAGGCTCAAGTGATTCTCATGTGTCAGCCTCCCGAGTAGCTGGGACTACAGGCATGCATCACCGCACCCGGCTAAATTTTTGTATTTTTGGTAGAGACGAGGTTTCACCACGTTGGCCAGGCTGGTCTTGAACTCCTGACCTGCCTGCCTCAGCCTCTCAAAGTGATGAGATTACAGGCATGAGCCATTGCACCCAGCCTTAAACATCATTCTTGAAGATACCTTTGATTAAAAAATGATGAAATCAATTCAACCAATATTATGACAGAAATAAGCATTACTTGTAACAAATGGCAATTATTATTACATTGGTTGTTTGCATATTTAGATTTATTTTCTTCCTGTAGGTATCCTGCACCCCATGTAACATACCAATCGGAACCCCAGTGAGTGGCTATGCTCTCTACCAGCGACACATTAAAGCAATGCATGAGTCAGCACTCCTGGAGGAGCAGCGGCAGAGACAAGAACAGATAGATTTGGAATGTAGAAGTTCTACAAGTCCATGTGGCACATCCAAGAGTCCAAACAGAGAGTGGGAAGGTAGGTAAATAGAGCCATCACCACAGAGAACTTTTATGAAGGGAAATAAAGCTAAACCCATAAGCAGTGTCCATTGTGCTTTGTAAGTTATCAGCCTCCCAACTGATTATTACATTTGTCCCTAACAGACACAGTTCCTTAAATTGACCTTAAACTCTGAAGAAATGTTAGTATTATTAACCACTAAAGGATGCCAGTAACATTTTTAGTAGCATTCTAGTTAATGTGAATTTTCTGATATTCATCTTTGTGCTGGAAGACTTACAAATAAAGTCATGCTTTATGTTCCATTCATCTGAATTTTCAGAGTAAGTGAGAATTGTTGTCCGGTCCTCGAAGCAAATCCCCTTCAAATATTACAGTGTAATATTCACATTCTCTGGTAGATGAGAGACACAACTTTGTGTAGTGGCTATTCCCAAGCAGATGCTGGTTAAGCCTTCACCTTGGCATTTGCCAGCTGTGTGGCCACAAGCAAGTCACTTAACCTTTCATAGCTTTAGTTTTCTCATCTATAAAATGAAAATAATAGTACAGCCACCTTGTTGTGGTTGTAAAATTAAGGAAGGAGCATTCGGTATTGTTATATAACGTGGCTCTGCGTTATTTTATGTATAATGTAGTGTATAATTACATACTAATTAGTGTATTAGTACTGTATATACACAGTATTAGTAGATACTATGGAGGTACCTGTTTTCAGTGTTACATCACTGTTTTTATTTCAAGTAATAGATTTGAATTGGTCTGTTGCTGTTTTAGTTGGTGTGTGGTACACTTTTACTTTCTTTAAAAAAAGAAAGGAGTGGCCGGGCGCGGTGGCTCACGCCTGTAATCCCAGCACTTTGGGAGGCCGAGGCGGGCGGATCACAAGGTCAGGAGATCGAGACCACAGTGAAACCCCGTCTCTACTAAAAAAAAAAATACAAAAAATTAGCCGGGCGCGGTGGTGGGCGCCTGTAGTCCCAGCTACTCAGGAGGCTGAGGCAGGAGAATGGCGTGAACCCGGGAGGCGGAGCTTGCAGTGAGCCGAGATTGCGCCACTGCACTCCAGCCTGGGCGACAGCGGGAGACTCCGTCTCAAAAAAAAAAAAAAAAAAAAAGAAAGGAGTGGTTTTTAAGTTTTAATACATTCTTCTGACATGGTTAGAAGATGGGCACATGTTTCTGGTTAAGAATGAGTTTACAGTCTACTTATATGCTATGATATGCTTAGAATATAAGAATACTGAAATAGTCTGAATGATTCAGAAGATTCTTTACAGTACTTTATTTAGCTAAATAAGAGCTATTAGTTTTACAATGCCATGCATTCCAAGGGTTATTTAATATAAAATAGGAACTGTGGTATTTAACTGATCCTGCTGACTCTGCCTAGATCACACCAATAATGAGTTATTAGTTACATAACACACTGAACTTCTTATGTTAGAGTTTTAAATGTAAACTTGTTAATCTTTTAAACATAAATCTTGTGCTAGGAAAAATGTGAACCAGAATGATAATATCCACCAAGGAATATGAAAGGTGCTAAATGAATATTTCCTTGAATGAAGGTAGAAATATTGATAACTTTTAGGCTTTTACTTTGTTGGGTCTAGGGAATTCTTAATCCCTAGTTCTGTAATTGACACGTGTACTCGGTAATTACACCTTAAAGGAATGAAATATAAATCAATGACATAATGGAGATATCCTTATTGCATTTCACTACAGCATATTAACGGACTTATCGCAGGTGTTTGTCTTTTGAACATTCCAATTATGAGGAAATTCATCAGTGGAAAATGATACTTTAGAGAATAAAAGTCTCTGGATGTATGTCTTACATTAATAATTTAGGACAGATTTTGTGAAGAAGTAGTAAAAGTTAGAAAAATGACATTCAGATGGTATCATTTGTTGAACTTATGCCAAAGCATAACATTATTGTTGGTAATATCTGGGTCATTTTAATATGGATATCATATTGTAATTTTGAAGCATCAATATCTTTTATTGATCTGCTTTATAAAATGAGTTGTATTTGGGAACTGAAAAAACTGAACCAGGCTAGATCTCCAAATTCTGAGACTCCAAACTGTGAATTGTATTTCTCTGTGTTAGTCACGTTAATACATGTGGTTTAGATCTCAGTGGTATCCTAATTTTTAATCATAATTCAATCATCTTAAAACCAAATTGTAATTGTATGTTTGATTAGTATGACATTAAGAATTTTACAGTTTGGTTGAAGGTGATGCTCTATAAGGAGGGAAAGTTTATCCAAAGGTTGTTTTGTTTTAGCTAATCTCCCTAGTGTATTCATCCCATAATTTGTTTAACAAGTACCAGAAATCTTTCTTTGAATCTATCCTGTAGTTCAGTGTATAGGATAACCTTTCAAATAACATTTTTTTTTTTTTTTTTTTTTGAGACGGAGTCTCGCTGTGTCGCCCAGGCTGGAGTGCAGTGGCCGGATCTCAGCTCACTGCAAGCTCCGCCTCCCGGGTTTTTACGCCATTCTCCTGCCTCAGCCTCCCGAGTAGCCGGGACTACAGGCGCCCGCCACCTCGCCCGGCTAGTTTTTCGTATTTTTTAGTAGAGACGGGGTTTCACCGTGTTAGCCAGGATGGTCTCGAACTCCTGACCTCGTGATCCGCCCGTCTCGGCCTCCCAAAGTGCTGGGATTACAGGCTTGAGCCACCGCGCCCGGCCTCAAATAACATTTTAATGTTTGCAGTTAAGATGCTTGTGTCTAGAATGTTTGACACAAATGGTTTAAATTTAACCTCACAGAACAATTTATAGAGTGTGAAGAATAGTGAGAGTATGGATTTATGTATAAAGTATCACCAAATATTGGTACAGTCCACCTGAATTAGGGCCGTGTTTTCTACTTTTCCCTTCATGGTCTCTTAGCAAGTAACAGGCAGCACTTGTTGTCCAACTATTTGGTTGTATTTATTTCTCTTAATGTGAATGGTGTAAATCATTACTGTAGGTATGCCCGTTTTAAGTTGCTTAAAGCTTTTCCCATCTGTAGAAAAGGTTGAAAAAAACCTTACAGAATTGTTTTCACTTACCAGTAACATTTACACGAGTTGACCTCTGCTTTATTGGTAACTTTTAAGCTTCTTTTCTACAGTTAAGGAACTCAAGCATATGGAGGTAGAGTTACAATTGAACTTCTAACGCAATTTAACAAAATTATCCAATTAAAATAAGAGTTAAGGCTGGGCACGGTGGCTCACGCCTGTAATCCCAGCACTTTGGGAGGCCAAGGCGGGCGGATCACAAGGTCAGGAGATTGAGACTATCCTGGCTAAGTAAGAGACAGGTGAAACACCATCTCTACTAAAAATACAAAAAATTAGCCGGGCATGGTGGCGGGCACCTGTGGTCCCAGCTACTCAGGAGGCTGAGGCAGGAGAATGGTGTGGACCCGGGAGGCGGAGCTTGCAGTGAGCCGAGATCACGCCACTGCACTCCAACCTGGGTGACAGAGCCAGACTCCGTCTCAAAATAAATAAATAAATAAATACAAACAAACAAACAAAAAAAGAGTTAATGCTTCTTTGTAACTGACCCTAGTTTGTTGCATGTTTATTTTGTTGCTGTTGCTGTTTTTCTTTTCCTGCTCCGGGTACACGGTAATTTAAATAGCTGTGTTTAGAACCATCCAAATTTCCATCATTTAAAAAAAAAAAAAGGCCGGGCACGGTGGCTCACGCCTGCAATCCTAGCACTTTGGGAGGCCGAGGCGGGTGGATCACAAGGTCAGGAGATCGAGACCATCCTGGCTAACACGGTGAAACCCCGTCTCTACTAAAAATACAAAAAGTTAGCTAGGCGTGATGGCGGGCCCCTGTAATCCCAGCTACTTGGGAGGCTGAGGCAGGAGAATGGCGTGAACCCGGGAGACGGAGGTTGCAGTGAGCCGAGATTGTGCCACTGCACTTCAGCCTGGGAGACAGAGCAAGACTCTGTCTCAAAAAAACAGAAACAAAAACAAAAACAAAAAACCTACTTTGACCAGTGGATTTTTTTTTTTTTTAAACATAGTTATAAACTTACTGGAAATGGTAAAATAATTAGACATTGGATTTTTAATACATTGTCATATTAAATTCTCTAGGAATGAAGTGGTGATTTTCTTTTGGAGTTGGGTTATTTCATAAATCTGTTTACTCAGTATTAGGACACTTACTCTAATTCATTATATTAATGTGTCATAGAAGGAAAAAGTACCGTCATCTTGATGGATACCCCAGAGACATCTGAAATTCAACACCCCGTCCTTTAGTGAGATACTATTGCCCTGTGGTTTAGAGCTAATGGTCTGTAATTATACTGCTTTAAAAAAAATCCCTGGTAGACCTTGGTTGGGCAATTAGATGTGATTTTTCTGAGCCTCAGTTTCCTCCTCTGTAAAATGGTATTAATAATCACATTGGTCTTGAGGGCTAAATAGATAATATATGTAATGCACCCTGCCTAGCACTTGAATATTAGTTCATATTTTTGTAATTGTTTCTGATTTTTAAAAGCACCTTAGTAAATGATTACAAAAAATAGTGTAGTAAGGAAATAAGAGGTTTAGGTATTTGAAGGGAAAAGACAAATTATTTATAGGATAAGATTATTCACCTAAAAGCCTAAAAGAATCAACTGAAAAGTTATTAGAGCTAAAAAGAAAGTTCATTAGTTTCTCAGAAAAAAATATTACACAGAAATCCGTATCTTTCCTGTATGTCTGCAGTAATCAGGTTTATTTATATAAACCCATATATATGAAAGAGATGGTTTTCTTACCAATATGACACATCTAGGAATAATTTTTAACAAGCAATGTATGGACCTATCTGACAAAAACAAGATTTCTCAACTAGAAAACTCATTATTATAAAATGTCAAGTCTTCTGTATTTATTCATAAATTTAATACAAGTCTGATGAAAATTCCAGTTGTTTGGGGACATTTTAAATTTAGATTTACCAGGAAAGATAAATGGATACAACTAGGTAGTGAAAATAATAAATAAAATGTGTGGGAATTTATTCTGACAGACATTAAAATGCTACAAATCTAAGTGGTCAGGGTTACAAATGAGTTTTACTTTGTGCTTTTTGGATTTTCAAAAATTACGGATGTTAATTTCATTTTAAAAAGAAACTATATATTTTAAACTCTTAATATGACTGCATTTCTGGCATGCCCTTTAAAATGTTTAAAGTTTCTTTATGCTTTATGTGGAGGTAACTTACATGATAAATAATTTTAATTAGTATTATTGTAGTTATATTCATGGTTTTGATAAGCTTATATAGGATTTTTGGATTAGTTTGATCTGCATCTTTTGAAAGCCTTCTTCCATTTCTTAATTAAATTTATTTCTGTGCATATTATCATGGAGTGAGCTTCAACAGGCTAATTATAAGAGTCGTGAAATCCTCACAAAGCTAATAACCTGCAGTCAGGCCAGATTTGAATTAACAGAATTGCTTGATAATCTGATATTTCCCTGTTGTGATTTTATTGCATGTGAAAACACTTGATTCTCCTTAAGAGGAAAGAGAAGTTCTTGGTCCTTTAAAGGGAAAACTCGTAAATGAGTATTTGAGGATACACAGAAGATTTAGAGTTAGAGGATTTCTTAACTTCTCTGTGGGTGGATTTTGCCCCCAGGAATTTTAGACTTTAATGTTAGTAATATAGTTGGATCTGCCCCTGGATGGTGTGGGCTTGGTCCTTTCACACTTACTATTTTAATTTGGGGTTCTTCCCTTATTTTGATAACTTTAACTTTCATAGGAAAATCAGTCGCCTATATGCCTTATGCTGAGGTCAAACGTGCTCTAGAACAGGAAGCACAGATGCACAATACTGCAGCAAGGTCAGCCTCACCGTGTAGGCTTTCTCCAAGAGAAGTCAGTAAAGCCGCTCCACAGCCTGATATGAGTGCAGCCTGCTATAGTGTCCCGCCAGGTAAATATCACTCCTCTGTGCAGTGGCTGCTGGCCATCCACCCACACATGTTCCACGTGGGCGGTTTAATCTCGTGAATGAACTGCTCTTCCAGGACATGTCCTTGCTGTTTCAAAATGACTTTGTTTCTCTGCATTCCATCATCAATTGTATTTAGCTGAGTTCACTGGGCCACTGGGAAATTTGTGTTCACACATTTATACTGTGACATTGACTGGCTCTTCCTTTAAGAAGAGTACATGAATTTGTAAAATTCTTGAGATCTCCCCATCCCCCAAATTCAAGTGTTCTGTGAGAGCCGGAATCAGTAAATGTTTCTCAAAATGTGCAAGATGCAAAAGGATGTATAACTGGTTGTCAGTCATGTGTGTGCATTCTATGAAGTAGTATTATCAGCTGTTCTTAAGAAGTACCCTAAGAGTGGTGGCGAGAGATAAATATTTGAAGACTGATGTTTGCTCTGCTAAGCAGAAGTAGTTTGGAATGAGCATCAGCTTGGAAGCTCTGGTTTGAAAGAGAGTTGAACATTTCAACCCCACAAATAGTATTTGTGACTTAAATATGTATACAGGCTTACGTGAATGAGAAATTTTAAATAGAAATGTTCATTGTTGGTTTCATGTTGCATTTTTTAATTTGTGATTTAAAAATTCAGGAATGACTGAGAGAGGTAACCTGTTGTAAACTAGGAAATGGACTATTATAAAATCATTTTTCTTTCCTTTTAAAAGTCCTTCAGCCTGCTCCACATCAAGTGATAACTAATCTCCCTGAAGGCGTTCGGCTTCCAACAACTCGACCAACCAGGCCACCGCCCCCTCTCATCCCGTCATCCAAAACCACAGTGGCTTCAGAAAAACCATCTTTTATAATGGGAGGCTCCATCTCACAGGTGAAACGACTTCTCTTTACAGTAGATTTCTTGTTGAATATGGCTTTGTTAAAACTTGTCCCTCCTTCTTGCACTGATTTGTCAGAGTACTAATAAATAATAATCTGTCTGAATATGAAATTTCAAGAGATAATGACCAGAAAATGCAGCAGTCACTATACTTTTGCCACAAATCAGAACTTTCAGTGAGTTATGTACCCAGATTGAGTAGTCATGGCATACCACCCATTTAATTACACTTGGCACTTGGCATACCACCTAGTTTAATTTACATCACTTTAAACTTACCGAGTTTTAAACTTAGTTTCAAACAGTAGAATATTTGTTCACTAATCTATGATAAAGGCTCTAAATATTAAATTGTAGGTGGTTAGTATTATAATTTACTCTGACTTTGGCCACTAAATCTTTTTCCTGGTTCATTAGTTTTTAAAAAATTGAGATATGGTCTGGTCTTAACAGTTCCATCAGTTTTGATTAACATGGATATCAGTGGTCACACCCCTGTCAACTTCTTGAACACTTCTTCCCTTCAGAAAGTTTTCTCATGTTCCTTCCCAGCCCATCTCCCCTCCCACTTCCTGAAGCAACCACTATTCGACTTCCTATTGTTGTAGATTAGTTTTGCCTTTTCTAGAACTTCCTGTGAATGGAATCAAACATGGTGTACTCTTTTGCATCTGTCTTCTTTAACTCAGCATAATGGTTTTAGGGAATTCGTCCAGGGTTTTATGTAATCAGTAGTTTTTTCCTTTTTATTGCTGAGTAATACCAGTTTGTTTATCCAGTCTCCTGTTGATGAAAACCTGAGCTGTTTCCAGTTTTTGGCAACTATGAATAAAGCTGGGCATTCTTGTAATGGGTTCTTTGTGGACATATGTTTTTATTTTTCTTGTACAATTACCTGGCAGTGGAATTACTAGGTTTATGTATGTTTTATACTTTTCCAGAGCGGTTCTACAGTTTTATGCTGCCACTAGCAATGTACGAGACATGATTGCTTCATTTCATGTTGTCAAGTCTTGGTCATTTTAGTTATACTTGGTGTGTAATAATATCTTATTGTGGTTGTATTTCACATTTCCCTGACAACAAACAGTGTTGGGCACTTTTCATGTGCTTATTGGCCATTTGTACACCTTTGAAGTGACTATTTAAGTCTGATTATCTCTTTCTACTGAGTCTTTTTGATACTGTGTTGTAGGTCTTTATTATGGTTGAAAGTTCTCTGTTAGATATATGTATTACAAATATTTTCTCTGTTTTTTGTCTGTTTTCTTACTGGTATTTTGATGAGCAGAAGTTGCAAATTTTTATGTCGTCTAAATATATATACACACTTTTTTCTCCTATGATTAATTTTATTTTGCTAAGAAATCTTTGCTTGCTCCAAGGTTGTGAGATATTTGCCTGTTTTTTTCTTCTGAAAGCTTTATAATTTTGGCTTTTATATTGAGGCCCATGACCAGAATCAAATTAATTTTTGTGTATAGTATGAGGTCAGGATTAACATTCATCTTTATGTAAATTTCTAGTAGAAAATAGCACCAATTGAAAAGTCTTTTACTCCTTTAGTTCCTTTGTTAGAAATCGTTTGATAGTATATATGGTTCTGTTTCTGCATTGTCTCCATGCTGTTCCATGGATGTACTTTTTCATCCTTTTGTCAGTACCACAGTCTTGATTACTATAGCTTTATTGTAAGTACTGGAATCATGTAGTATAAGTCTTTGGTGTTTTTGTTTTTCAAGATTGTTTTGGCTATTTGATGCCTTTTGCATTTTCATATAAATTATATAATCAGCTTAACAATTTCTGTCTCCCACACTTTTTTTGGTTCCCAAGTTTTATTTAAGGACTCATACAAAAAATTCCAGGTAAATGAGTTTTAATCCTCATCTTCCTTCTCTTCTTTGTCCTGATTAATTTGGAAGTAACATAATCCGAAATTCTCTTTGCTGTTAGCAGCTGTGCACACCAATCACATAGCTTACTCTTCAGATATTTTTTGGTGAGCTATTTCAAATACCCTTTGGAAAAGGGCACCTCAGAAGTTACGGTGCTTGTATTCTTGCTCCTTTCAATAGTTACTACCCCTCCACCAAGATTCCCAGCTTTTCCATTCACTTTAATTCTGTCTTGGAGAAACTGCTAACATTTGGCAGCAACATCTACGGGGTAGGTTCAGTCAAAGGTGAACTTCAGAACCTGCTCTTTTTTTTTTTTTTTTTTTTGCCCCCACTTTTTCATGGGCACCTGGCAGCAGCAGAGGCTGAAACAATCTGTCAGTCTACTTAAAGAAAAAAATTTTCTCTTTTCCTTCTTCTCCTTCTCCTCCTTCTCCTTCTTTTTCTCTTCCTCCTCCTCCTCCTCCCTTTCCTTTCCTTTCCTTTCCTGTCCTGTCCTGTCCTGTCCTTTCCCCACTTCATTTATTTTATTTGTAGGAGGAGTAGAAATATGTTTTAGGGGAGAGTTTTATTTTTCCCCCTAAACATGAATCTTGTAAGTAAAACCAACTTAACTCTAGGAATGTAGCAAAGTAAGGGGAAAGTAGCACAAACCACCCAAGAGGCGAAGGTTGTGGGGAAGAGGTGGGTGCAGTGGGCATATAACATATGCGTAAATGCTTTATGATTCACCTGCTCAGCACTGCCTCCCCAGAAGGCAAGCACAGGGACCCATTTTAAGAAGATGTTGCCCCCCAAACATCTGAGAATGCTTCAAATCATAGTTTACGGTTTAAAAGACCAAACAAAACAAAACCAGAAACCACCCATCTGCTGGGATTTTTGTTGGAATTGTATTAAATCTATAGATCAGTTTGGGGTAGAAGTGGATATCTTAACATCGAATCTTCTAATCCATGAACTTGTATATCTTTTCATTTATCTGTATCTCTCAGCAGTGCTTTAAAGTTTTCACTTTAGAGATTTGTACATGTTTTGTTTGATTTATATTTGGCTGATTCCTTTAAATTTTTTTTTAATTTTTTTAAAATTTTTTAACAAAGTCTTGCTCTGCAGTGGTGTGATCATAGCTCACTGTAGCCTCCAACTCCTGGGCTCAAGCGATCCTCCCACCTCAGCCTTCCGAGTAGTTAGGATTTTTTTTTTTTTTTTTCTGAGGCAGAGTCTTGCTCTGTTGCTCAGGCTGGAGTGCAGTGACGCGATCTCGGCTCACTGCAACCCCTGCCTCCCAGGTTCAAGCGATCCTCCAGCCTCAGCCTCCCAAGTAGCTGAGACTACAGTCATGTGCCACCCTGTCCAGCTAATTTTTTTGTATTTTTAGTAGAGATGGGGTTTCATCATGTTGGCCAGGATGGTCTTGATACGGGAATGCTAAATAGTGAATTGGTAAACATGGACATGCATTTCTTGTTGCTCATCTTAGAAGGAAGGCATTCAGTATTTCACTGTTAGGCAAAATGTTAAGTTTTTCATGGATGTCTTTCATCATATTGAAGATGTTTCCTTCCATTCTTAGTTTGTTGAGACCCACCTTCACCCCTAGTTCTTATATTTTTTTAGCTCCAGAATTTCTATTTTGTTCTTTTTAATGATTTCTTTCTCTTTGTTGGTATTCTCTATCTGGTGAAATATCATTCTTGTACTTTCTTTTTTTTTTTTCTTTTTCTATCTCCTGGAGTAATTCTGTTGCTCAGGCTGGAGTGCAGTGGCATGATCTTAGCTCACTGCAGGATCAGTCTCCCAGGCCCAAACAATCTTGCCTTAGCATCCTGAGTAGCTGGAACTACAGGCATGCACCACTGTGCCTTGGCTTTTAATTTTTTTGTAATTTTTTTGTAGAGACAGAGTCTTAATATATTGTTAAGGCTGTTCTCAGACTCTTGTCCTCAAGTGATCCTCCTGCTGGGTTTCCCAAAGTGTAAGGATTCAAGAAGGCAGGCCACTGCACCTGGCCTCCTTTAATTTAGACATGGTTCATTTTAGTTCTTGGAATATATTTATAATAGCTGATTTAAAGTCTTACTTTAGTTTCTGTTCCCTGATCTGTTTTGTATGTATAGCTCACATTTTCATGTTTCTTTGCATATCTTATAATTTTGGGTCAAAAACTGGACATTATATATAATGTAGCAACTCTGGAACTTGAATCCCCCCGCGGCCCCCCCCCCCCACTTTTCTTTCCAGGGCTTCTTGTTTCTGTAATTGGCTGTTATTATTTGCTTAGTGACTTTTCTTAACTAATTCTGTAAAGTCTGTATTGTTATGTGTGGTCACTGAGGTCTGATGAACTTAGTGATCAGCTAATGATTAGACAGATTCCCTTAAATGTCTAAAATCAGTAAAATCAGTCTTTGCTGAGGGGTGCTCTTTGTGTGTTGGGCACTTGATAGCTTTGCCTTAGTCTTTACTTCCTGGCGTGCAGAGCCTTAAGGACAGCCTGAGTTGAGAGCATGGGGTCTTCCCATGTCTTTCCTAGGCATATCCATAGCCTTCCACATACATGTAGCATTCTAGGTTCTAGGGAATATGTTGGAGCTCTTCAGACCCCCATGTACATATCATTCCCTGGCTTTTCCTTTTAAGTGTTTTGGTTAGCCTGTTGTTTACCCTGGCTGTGATCTACTGTCTCAGGCAGTGGAGAAGTTAATCAGTTGCCTCTGATTGTTTTTGACAAGCCTGCACCTCCTCTCCCACTCCAGTCAGGTCAAATAAAGACACCTTTGTGAATGGAGTCTCCCAGAGAACCAGCAGACAAGTCAGACAATGACAGTTATCTGGGAATTAGGCTTGTAAGGAGCTCCAGCCTTGCTCTTTCCCTTCTAGAGGGTGCCAGGCAGCTGGTTTGCACTATGATTGTGGGCTTTTGGTTTTCAACACTACCATAGAGCTTAATCAGGAGAATGAGAATGGAACAGGTTAAAATGCCACAAAGCCCATTGTTTTTACCTAGATTCAGCTTTTTTTTTTTTCTTTTTTAAATAAATGTTTCCAGATTTCTACAAGCCTTTGGTTAATTTCCAGGGTTCTTTAAAAGTCGATTCTTACATTGCTTGAGACTGGGAGGTGGAGGTTGCAGTGAGCTGAGATCGCTCCACTGCACTCCAGCCTGGGTGATAGAGCAAACCTCTATCTCAAAAAAAAAAAAAAAAAAAAGGTTGATTCTTAAAACGTTTCCAGGTTTTCTTGTTGCTTTTATGGAAGAGAGTTTTTGGAAGTCCTTATTACTTTGCTGTATTTGCTGATACCACTCTCCATAGCATTTTTAGTAGGAGTGAATATTAATAATAGTAGCTTACATTTTTATTGCAACGTCTTAGTGCTTTATTTATGTAATTTATTAATAGTAAATACTATGTACATGTAATGTATGGTAATTTTAGAAGACATATCCTACTCCCCTTAAAATTTTTTTAAATTTAAGCAATCTACGATGAAGATTATCTTGCTTTACAAAAACTATTCTTAGTTTTGGGTAGAAGGGGTGTAACTTTTTTTTAAAAACCGAAATGGGAATGCTGACTTTGTGAAATTGACCTTGTGAAAAAACAATGTTTGTTTAATCTTTAAATTTTTTTTTTTTTTTTTTAGGGAACACCAGGCACTTATTTGACTTCTCATAATCAGGCTTCCTACACTCAAGAAACACCCAAGCCCTCAGTGGGATCTATCTCTCTTGGACTGCCACGGCAACAGGAATCTGCCAAATCAGGTCAGTGAGTTAATACAGTCATAATGCATCTACGTTTGTAGCATCACAGCCAGTAATTTAGTACTGGATTGCTTCATGTTTCTCTGCCTTTCCACAGCTACTTTGCCCTACATCAAGCAGGAAGAATTTTCTCCCCGAAGCCAAAACTCACAACCTGAGGGTCTGTTGGTCAGGGCCCAACATGAAGGTGTAGTCAGAGGTAAAATATGCTGTTTGGCAGAAATATTAAACTTTTGTTCCCAGTAAATTTATTAAAGTAAGTTATTAGTATATTTTAATGATGGGCTTTTTAAACTATAGTCTTTAAATTCTAAATTTGTTTTCTTTCCATGTAAAAGTCATTTTAAAACTTTGAAGTTCCATGTTTCAGCAGTTCTTTAGTATTATTTTGGAAGTACATTTTAATAAAACAAACATGATGGGTTTTGTGCTGCTGTTTTCTTTTCTTCTTAGTTGAGTTCTATCCAAGTAGGGGCTGTTTTTTTGTGTTTTGGGGCAGGGTCCGGGGGTGTAATTTGCTAATAACTTTGTTTGTATTCAGGTACCGCAGGAGCCATACAAGAAGGAAGTATAACTCGGGGAACTCCAACCAGCAAAATTTCAGTGGAGAGCATTCCATCCCTACGGGGCTCTATCACTCAGGTTAGTTATGATCATCTCTGATATACTCAACAAAAGCTCAGGAAAAAATGATAAATAATTCTTAGCACTTTGGCTACTTTGTGACTTAAATTCATTTTTCTGCATTATGGGACAGGGTCTCAATGGTAATAAAACCTAGATCTACAGACTGTCTGCACAGAGATGTTAATGTGATCATTTTGACTGGAAGCTATATTATGTATACTTTGGTTCATTTGAAAAGGTCACTTATTTGCAAATTGGAAGAAGAAATATGTTCTAATTGATGCAGCTGTTATTGTCTTCCTGGAAAAGCTTTTATCATGTGTTTAGCCTAGATAGAAATTGAGAAGAAAACCATTACAAATTATTTGCTTACTTTTGCCCCTGTGGAGAGGTAGTTCTAGAATCTCAGTATGTGAGCTGCCTTGTTAGAATCTAATGCTAAACCAGGAAATGTGGATGGCATTAACAAAAGCACCAAAAATCTTCCAGTTTTGGGCTAAATAAATCACTAGTTTTGATTAATACAGTTTCTCTCAGTTAGTTGTTAATTTTAACTTGATATTTAAAAAGTTCTTAGCCTCTTTATGTATACGCATAAGAGGGAAAATTCTGTGTTGGGAAATCATTGTAAACAGAAACCTGTGCCTTGCATTTTCTAAAGTGTTCATTCATTGTCACAAGTTTTTTCTTTGTCTAGTTCCTGTTCTATAGGACAGTTGTTCTCAGAGTATGATTCCCCACACCAGTAGCATCAGAATCACCTAGAAAATTGCTACACATATAAATTCTCAGGGCTTACCCCAGATTTACTGAAACTCAACCCGCGTTGGTGGAGGCTGGCAATCTGTGTTTTCCCAAGCCCTTCACTGATTCGGCTAGGGCTTTGCTGGCCAAGTGTGGTTTGTGCACCAGAGCATTGGCATCACTGGGAAGCTTGCTAGAATAATGCAGAAATGTCAGTCCCCACTCTAGATCATGTGAATTAAAATCACCATTTTAATGAGGTTCACAGGTGATTTCTTTCTGAAATGTAGTTTACATGCTACTTCCTTGAGTGGATAAGTTAAAAACAGAAGAAAAGAAAGTTACATACTGACTCCTAAAATCTCTCTTTTTAGGCCGGGCGCGGTGGCTCACGCCTGTAATCCCAGCACTTTGGGAGGCCAAGGCGAGTGGATCATGAGGTCAGGAGTTTGAGACTAGCCTGACCAATATGGTGAAACCCCATCTCTACTAAAAATACAAAAATTAGGCGGGCCTAGTGGTGTGCGCCTGTAATCCCAGCTATTCAGGAGGCTGAGGCAGGAGAATCGTTTGAACCTGGGAGGCAGTGGTTGTAGTGAGCCAAGATTGTGCCACCTCACTCCAGCCTGGGTGGCAGAGCAAGACTCCATCTCAAAAAAGTCTCCTTTTATATTTCGTCAGTGTGTTTCTGTTTTTACAGCAAGCTAATACTTTAATATGGACAGAGGAAAGTAAATGGGCCTATATGTTTTATTCTTTCTCTTCACTCTGGTATCCAAACTATGGGAAGAAAGACAGTATGAACTGGGCCAAAGGGGACTAAATTTTATCTGTTTGTTTTACAGTCTGTTTGTGCATTTGAGATGAGTACTTCTGAAGTGGGTGTTAAGGATTTCTAGATATTTACTAATGAGTTCACTTAATGACTAGACAAGTAAATGTATGTCTTTTATCGCTTTTCTTAAGCATATGGTATCAGATTGTGCTCTCTAGGGTTTTAGCAGTACTCATCGTGGTGACCCTAAATGTGTGAGTAAACTCAGTCTAGGCCTCTAACTCCTATTTTACGGCAAGCTGTTCTCTCTTACAAAATGCTCTACGTATTAGGTTCTATGAACAATTTTCCTTGAAGGAAGGGCTCGCTGCTTAAAGGAACGGTAAAAAGAATCATGGTCATTGGCAACCCAGAGGAGGACTGATGATGGTGAAAATGTAGATAACCTGCCCTAAACTGAATCAGTGTCACAACACGGAGGCATCCAACGGCCTAACAACCTAGTAGTCAGTTTCATATTTGAAAGTTATTTTTCCCTCATATCACAATTTGAGAGACCCTCATATCACAATTTGAGAGAAAGTTGTAGTACTCTAAATTTAAAACTTACTTTATCATCTTATTTTTATTAGAAAATTTATATTAGGTTGGTGCGAAGATGCGATTTCAGACTGTGAATTTTAAATCATTACAACTAGGCTCAAACACATCTTTATTTATCAAAATAGGAACCATTACAATCCACACATTTTTGCCAATGAGAAATAATCTTGTTTATTCCTGTAACATAAAAATACATGCTTCGAGATTCGACAAACTCTTGGAAAGCTCGCTCCTTCCTTCCTTCCTTCCTTCCTTCCTTCCTCCCTCCCTCCCTCCCTCCCTCCCTCCCTCCCTCCCTCTTGCTCTGTTGCCCAGGCTGGAGTATGGAGTGCCGTGGTGCCATCTCAGCTCACTACAGCCTCTGCCTCCAGGGTTCAAGTGATTCTCCTGCCTCAGCCACCCAAGTAGCTGGAATTAACAGGCGTGCACAACCATGCCTGGCTAATTTTTGTATTTTTAGTAGAGATGGTTTTCGCCATGTTGGCCAGGCTAGTCTTGAACTCCTGGCTTCAGGTAATTCGCCCGTCTAGGCCTCCCAAAGTGCTGGGATTACAGGCCTAAGCCCCACACCCAGCCATGGAAAGCATTCTGCTGGTTGTGGAAGAAGAATTTTCCCTGCATAAAGTAGTCGAGATGCTTGAATAAGTGGTAGAGAGAGAGGTCAGGTGAAAATATGGCAGATGAGGCAAAACTTCGTAGCCCAATTCATTCAATTTTTGAAGCATTGGTTGTGTGACACAGGTGTTGTCATGGAGAATTGGGCTATTTCTGTTGACAGGTGCTGGCAGCAGGCATTGCAGTTTTCAGTGCATCTCATTCATTTGCTGAGCATACTTGTCAGATGTAATGGTTTTGTGGGGATTCAGAAAGCTGTAGTGGCTCAGACTGGACACAGACTGCTTCTTTTTGGTGCAAGTTTGGCTTTGGGAAGTGTTTTGGAGCTTCTTCCCAGTCCAGCCACTGAGGTGGTTGTCGCCAGTTTTTGTATAAAATCTACTGTTCTTTTTTTCTTTTTTTCTTTTTTTTGAGACAGAGTCTCACTCTGTCATCCAGGCTGGAGTGCAGTGGCGTGATCTCGGCTCACTGCAAGCTCCACCTCCCGGGTTCACGCCATTCTCCTGCCTCAGCCTCCCGAGTGGCTGGGACTACAGGCGCCCGCTACCACGCCCGGCTAATTTTTTGCATTTTTAGTAGAGACGGGGTTTCACCATGTTAGCCAGGATGGTCTCGATCTCCTGACCTCATGATCCGCCCACCTCGGCCTCCCAAAGTGCTGGGATTACAGGCATGAGCCCCTGTGCCCGGCTTAAAATCTACTTTTCATCGGATGTCATGATCCGATTGAGAAATGGTTTGTTGTTGCCTAGAATAGGAGAAAACACTTCAAAAAGACAGTTTTTAAAATTTTCACTTAGCTCACGAGGCACCCACTTACTGAGCTTTTTCATTTTTCCAATTGGCTTCAAAAGCCGAACAACCATAGAATGGTTGGTGTTGAGTTCTTTGGCAACTTCTCATGTAGTCGTAAGAGGATCAGCTTCAGTGATTGCTCTCAATTGGTTGTTGTCAACTTCTGATGGCCGGGCAATATGCTCCTCATCTTCAAGGCTCTTTTTCCCTTTGCAAAACTTCTTGAACCACCACTGCACTGTATGCTTGTTAACAGTTCCTGGGCCAAATGCGTTGTTGATGTTATGAATTGTCTCCGCTGCTTTACGACCCATTTTGAACTTGAATAAGAAAATCACTTGAATTTGCTTTTTGTCTAACATCATTTTCATCGTCTAAAATAAATATAAAATAGCAAGTAATAAGTCATTAACAAAAAAACAAAGTGACAAATGCACATTAAAATGATATGTAGCATAACTACATTCAAAAGAAAAAAGAACATAACCACATTTATTTAAGAATGTATTCTAGTATCAAGCGGCAAATTTCAACAATGCAAAAACTGCAATTACATTTGCAGCAACCTAATAAAAGCTGTTTCATTTACTTGATTTTAGTCCTTAAGAGAAACTTCTGAGAGTTAAGTCCTGTAATAGAGTCCTCACATGAAGGTGGGAGCAAAGTTGATTCACCTAATATACCTGTCGTAATTTTAAGTGTTACGTAGCTGAGTTGAAGGATGAAGGTACAGGATGTCTTCATGTCGATAAAAATTCAATGTGTAATTTCCTTTCATGTACGTGTGCTTTCTTCTTTGAAGCTATAGATTAGCCTGACTCTGTGGTAGGGTAAATTTTCTGAACACCTTGTGTTTTCCCTAAACTTGAGTTACTCCTTAATTTGATGCTTGATTTGATGGCAGGGCACTCCAGCTCTGCCCCAGACTGGCATACCAACAGAGGCTTTGGTGAAGGGGTCCATTTCTAGAATGCCCATTGAAGACAGCAGTCCTGAGAAAGGCAGAGAGGAAGCTGCATCCAAAGGCCATGTTATTTATGAAGGCAAAAGTGGACATATCTTGTCATATGATAGTAAGTATTGTATGTATGTACCAAAACCAGTATTACAATATGTGCTAAAAACATAGGCTTGGGTTTTCCCACATTTCTGCTATCTGGAAGTCAGTTTATCTTTGCTGAGCCTATGTTTTCTCTCAGTAAAAGGGGTTAGTAATACTTGTCTCATGAGAATTTTGTGACTATCAGCTCAGTCAATGAAAAGTAATTAAAAACACAGAGCTCATATTAAATGTCCCATAGGTGGTAGCTAAGATTATCGACTGTGGTCAGTTTAGCTTAGGGAAAGAGCCTTTGTTGAACTTTAATAGAATACTTTTATTTTGAAGAGATTCATGTTTTATGAATTAAGAATTAGAGGGTAGATAATACTCTGATAATCTTGATAAGAATATTAAATACTCCTTAATAAAACTATTTTAATGTCTATGTACATTTTTTAGATGTATTCTTAAGTTATATTTTCTCAGTAGTAGTATTTTTTAAGAATGACTCAAATGTGATAGAAATATTAGCCAAAGTTTTGACTGAGTTTGAGTTCTTATTTGCACCTGACTCTGTGACCTTGGAGTAGTCATTAGCTATGCTTTTTCTCTTCCAATACAAAGAAATAAAGTATGTGTGTACATAGTGCCAAATGCTGCAAAATGCTTGATAACATTCTTATTTCCCTCTGCTTTACATGTCTGGCGTATTTTGATTAACATTTTGTTTTTGGGGTTAAGAAATTAATAATTAATGTACGTTGTCCAAACCAGAAGTCTACACACCTGTTTCTTTCCACATCCACCAAATCACTAAGCCATTTCTGTTCATTTTCCTAAAGTGTCTAGAATCCATCCATTACTCTGTATTCACCACTCTTACCATCATCTTTAACTCAGCAGCCACCTAACTCATCTCCCTACCTTCAGTCTCACCCATATTCAAAGTGTGTACCACATCACTCCTTGATTGATTTTTCCATCACCCTTGAGATAACTGCAAGCCCCTGCCTTAGCTTTATCACCCCTCCAGGAGCTGCTTCCAGCTTAACTCTTCAGATTTTTCCTTTCTCACTTCTATGTTTACCTCCCCTACACTCTTCCTCCCAACTCCATTCTACACATTAGCCAGTTACCAAGCTTACGTTCTTTTAATGTACCATTCTATGTCTCACCTTGGGGTCTTTGTGTTCACTGTTCATTCTGCCCGTACGTTCTCCTCCTATTACCTTTGACTTGAACAACTCTTATTCATCCTTCATTCTCAGCTTACACATTGCTTCCTCTAAGCTGGCTTATCTGAACCTGGAGGTGTTAGGTTTCTCTCCTAGCATTTTCATAGCACATTATACTTCTCCTTTCATAGCTTATTGCACAACGTAATCTGTACCTACCACTATTGGGTATGTTTCATGCAGAAAGGGATTTAATTTGTTAATCTTATCTGCAAGCCTAGCTTATGCCTAGCACACAGTAGGCATCAATAAACGTATTTGAATGAATGAAAATATTTTTATGAATCATCCACACAGATTTTATTGTAGGTTAAGACAAGTTTTTATATTATTATTTTTATAAGATAGACTATGAAATTAACCTATTTACTGTACATTGTATACCATGTGCTCTGTCTGAGCAAGTCTTGTTTGTGTATTCTGTAGATATTAAGAATGCCCGAGAAGGGACTAGGAGTCCAAGAACAGCTCATGAAATCAGTTTAAAGAGAAGCTATGAATCAGTGGAAGGAAATATAAAGCAAGGGATGTCAATGAGGGAGTCTCCTGTATCAGCACCGCTGGAGGGTAAAGCACTGTTTTCAGAATGTTATTTTGATACATGTAATTTTATATAGTAAGTTTGCATTGTTGAATTAAGTTGTATGCAGTTTTTATCATTTCCACCTGAAATGTATATTTATATTAACTTTATATACATAAAGTGGCACATAACAATGGAAGGAGGTAAAAATTAAGCATAATTGGTCATAGGTTACTATTAGAATGTTCATATTTGAATGCTCTTACAATTTCCAGATTATTCCTGTTTCAGCTAAGTGAGTTAAAAAAGGTAAAATTTGTTATGAGAACTTCTTTTTGAATTGTGAGACGGATAAAGTGGTGTAATGGGTAAAGACATGAATTTAAATTTCAGTTTCACCCTTCCCTGGTGAATTCCTCTGAGCCTGTTTCTTCCTCTGTAAATTAAGGGATCGTACCTAACACTGTGTGAGGGTTGGAGGCAGGCGTCTGAACTGGTGCTGCTCATGTGATATGCCTTCAGTACACGATCAGTAGGATTTTGTTTTGTTAATGGCCCACTTTGTTTAAATGTTAACCTGCCTCAACCAATTTTAAGCTAGATGAAATACTAAAAGCAGGGTAAGTCCTGTGTAATTCTCTAAGAGCTGTATTTTTCTCTGTTAAACACACACACACACTTTCACTGTAAATGTGTATGGTTATTTCTAACCCTTGATTTATATTTATCAGCAACAATAATGTGAAACTTCTTAGGAGGTTATTTACAACTCTTTCGTTTCAATTTGCATGTTGCATTTAATACATTTTCCCTATTTTTATGGTATCTGTATTTCCCGTTTTCCCTTTATCGCAAGTATATTTCAAAACTAAGCAATGGTTTCCAATCCTATATCTTCTTTCTTCTTGATAAAGAAGTGTTGGGATTTTAGATTTAACTTTGAAGGTATCTTTCCTTTTTAACCTTTCATTAGATGCCTTTGGTGGCCATTTTTTATTTAGGAAAATATTTACAAAGGACTGTGTGATGTCATATTAGCTACTTCTGGATAGTTCACAAACTTAAATTGACATTCCTTCCTTCATAGAGCATTTATCAAAAACATATACTTTAAGAACAGCATTCAGTATATGTGAGTTGACATATACGTTATGTTGAATAATTGATTGCTTTCTTGTTTTGGAAGGGCTGATATGCCGAGCATTACCCAGGGGGAGTCCTCATTCTGACCTCAAAGAAAGGACTGTATTGTCTGGCTCCATAATGCAGGGTAAACTTTCTGCTTGTTTTGCATTTTTATTTATAATTGCCTTCCTGGCAAAATAGTTTGACATTAATTTACAGTGTATTTCTGCTTTTCAAGATATTTTCCCTTTTGAAATATTAAAGTCTTGGTTATTACTTTTCTGCCTCTAAGCTACATAATTTATTGGAAGATGATAGTTGCTTAGTCTTTTAATATAGAGATATCTTTATTATGCAAGAACCATTCTGTGACTATTATGAATGATGCATTAATATTATATCTCGAGCAACCCTAAAGAAATGATTGATGAATACTGATTAGAGGATCTACTGTAAATAGAAAATTAATTAGAAACTACAAGATGTCAAGGCATTATTTTAAATTATGTTAAAATATGTGTAACAAAATTTACCATTTTAACCATTTTTAAATGCACAGTTCCGTGGCATTGTTGTGCAACCATCAGCTTTATTTTAATGTTTCCTGAACTCTTTTTCAAGGGACACCAAGGGCAACAACTGAAAGCTTTGAAGATGGCCTGAAATATCCCAAACAAATTAAAAGGGAAAGTCCTCCCATACGAGCGTTTGAGGGCGCCATTACCAAAGGAAAACCATACGATGGCATCACCACCATCAAAGAAATGGGGCGCTCCATTCATGAGATTCCAAGGCAAGATATTTTAACTCAGGAAAGTCGGAAAACTCCAGAAGTGGTCCAGAGCACAAGGCCGATAATTGAGGGTTCCATTTCCCAGGTAACTAAGTTTTGGCTCTTTTTGTCAGTAACTGATATTTATGGAACATTTTTAAAAGTGTGACTTAATAATTATAAGTGGTTCTTACGATGTCAGACCTCCTGGAAGTACACGTGAAAGTTTCCTGTACCTTTTTTTTTTTTTTTTTTTTTTGGCTCTGTGGACCAGGCTGGAGTGCAGTGGTATGATAACAGCTTACTATAGCCTTAACCTCCTGGGCTCAAGCAGTCCTCCCACCTCAGCCTTCCAAGTAGCTAGGACTACAGGCATGTACCACCACACCCAGAATTTTTGTAGAGACAGGGCTTTGCCATGTTGCCAAGGCTGGTCTTGAACTCCTGAACTCAAGTGATCTGCCCACCTCAGCATCTCAAAGTGTGGGATCACAGGTGTGAGTCACCACACTTGGCCTTTGTGTAATGGCACTATCTCGGCTCACTGCAACCTCTCCTTCCCGGGTTCAAGCGATTCTCCTGCCCCAGCCTCCCGGGTTGCTGAGATTATAGGTGCCCACCACCATGCCCGGCTAATTTTGTATTTTTAGTAGAGATGGGGTTTCTTCATGTTGGTCAGGCTGGTCTCGAACTCCCGACCTCAGGTGATATGCCCGCTTCAGCCTCCCAAAGTGCTGGGATTATAGATGTGAGCCATGGCGCCTGGCCTTGCGTACTTCTTATCATCAAGTTTTCTTGTGTCCATAGCATGGAGTGTGGAATGTGGGAAAGTATGCAGCTTGGGATCAGTGGGGTTGTGATTGAGATGTCCAGCAGACAAAAAAAAGGTCACCACAGTGAACTGTAACTGCCATGGGCCAGACGTAGACCTGAGATAGAAAAGTAGCCAGATGACTTTGCCACCTGTAATGTTTGTTTCTTTCCCTTTAGGGCACACCAATAAAGTTTGACAACAACTCAGGTCAATCTGCCATCAAACACAATGTCAAATCCTTAATCACGGGGCCTAGCAAACTATCCCGTGGAATGCCTCCGCTCGAAATTGTGCCAGAGAACATAAAAGTGGTAGAACGGGGAAAATATGAGGATGTGAAAGCAGGCGAACCCGTGCGTTCCCGGCACACGTCAGTGGTAAGCTCTGGCCCCTCCGTTCTTAGGTCCACACTGCATGAAGCTCCCAAAGCACAACTGAGCCCTGGGATTTACGATGACACCAGTGCACGGAGGACCCCTGTGAGTTATCAAAACACCATGTCCAGAGGCTCACCCATGATGAACAGAACTTCTGATGGTATGTTACTTTTGTTGCTTGGTCTGATCCTTTTTATTGCATTAAAAAAACAAAACAAAACAAAAAAACCTTTGTCAAGTAGTAAATATCAAATTGTTAGCTTTAGAGTATCCCAAGATCTGCAGGTCATGCTTGATTCTAGGAGTATGGAAGGCTACTAATTTAAAAGTAGGCATAATTTAAGTAAAATACCTAATATTTAAATCAAGTGCAGATTACGGCACAGTCCAGAAGTGCTGTAGAGTAAGTATATTTTTAGAGTGGATTTTCAGCCAATTGCATAAGGTTTTCTGGAAGTCAGTTTTCACATTGTTCCTTCAGTGGCAGTGTGGTGTGAAAGCTGAAAGTAGCCTCTGGAACAAGACTGCGTAAGCTTGAATTAACATTCTTACTGCATAAACTCAGATGAGTTACTTAGCTTTTTTGTAGCTTAGTTTCCTGATCTGTAAAATCATAATGTAACATTAAGACCTACCTCTCTGGATTATTATGAAGATCAAATAAGGTAGTACATGTAAAGAACTTAGAAGGGTGCTGAGTATTTACGAAGGGCTTGATAAATGTGAATTAAACTGTTGGTGTTACTGTCGTTATCATTGTTATCACTATAACCCTATGCTGCTGGCAGCTACATCAGTTGAGAAGTGATTTTTACCAAGTGGTCCCTGAATCAACCTGAGGCCCTTAAAAATGCATCCACCTACCATTTTTTATTATAATACAAATTTATTGGTGGCTCACATGCTACATCCTGGGCTGGGCACTGCGAGCTGTAGAAGAGTGTTTTGGCGGATGTGAGAGGCGTAGCACAGAGTGAGGAGAAGGGGAAGTCCTTGTTAGGGATAAGGGGGTGAGTCCAAATGCTTGTAGCTTTAGTTCTTACGGAGAGTTGCCTTGCAGAGGGAAGGGCACTACATGTTTGAGCACACTGGGACTTGGAAGGGGATGTGACAAACCAGTGTGATTTCTTTCTTTGGGCAGGCAGATTTGTTTGTGGTAAAGTTTATAGTATCAAAATATTAGTATTTAGATGTAATGGTTACACAACCATCATGCATTGTACTTAATGCCACTGTGAATTGTACCCTTTAAAATGGCTAAAATTGTAAATTTTATGTTATGTATATTTCACCACAGTTAAAAAAATTGAGGGTGGCTGGGTGCGGTGGCTCACACCTGTAATCCCAGCACTTTGGGAGGCCATGGTAAAACCCCGTCTTTACTAAAAATACAAAAAAAATTAGCCTGGCATGGTGGCGTGCTCCTGTAGTCCCAGTTACTCGGGAGGCTGAGGCAGGAGAATTGCTTGAACCCAGGAGGTAGAGACTGCAGTGAGCCGAGATCACGCCACTGCACTACAGCCTGGGCGACAGAGCGAGACTCCATCTCAAAAAAAAAAAAATTGAGGGTGATGGCTAGTAAGTGTTCGAATATATAGTTATTGGTGGGACAGTCTGAACACTCTGAATAACATAATTTAAAAGAGGAGAGGCTGGAGTAGGGAGGAGATAGATGTTGGTGAAGTAATGAGAAAGTCATTGTGGAAGAACAGAGCAAGGAAAAAATTAGTGAAATTTGTGATTAATGAGTAGTAAGGAAGTTGCATAACACAGGCAATGAGAAAACTGAAGTTTACTACATGTGGGGACAAAAGAATTTAGAATGTTAAAGTCATACAAAAAACAATCATTCATAATGAGATTTAAAGAAGAGTATTGAATTTTCTTTTTAATGTTACATAAGGTGGTAAAATACTGGTGCTGTGATCCAAAAGGTGACAGTACTCTCCAAATCTCAAGTTTCTACTAGTTGTTTCCATTTTCATATTTTGCAATATTGAATGTTAAATGTTGAGGGGAAAGAGAAGATCCAAATACATGAATATAGTCTGTATTTGAATGGTTGAGAAATGGACAAATATTATCATACTTTGCAAGTTTCTTAAGAACTTGTGGCATTGGCTCTTTTTTTCCAGTTACAATTTCTTCTAACAAGTCTACCAATCATGAAAGGAAATCGACACTGACCCCTACGCAGAGGGAAAGTATCCCAGCGAAGTCTCCAGTGCCTGGGGTGGACCCTGTCGTGAGCCACAGTCCGTTTGATCCCCATCACAGAGGCAGCGCTGCAGGAGAGGTTTATCGGAGCCACCTGCCCACGCACTTGGATCCAGCCATGCCTTTTCACAGGGCTTTGGATCCTGGTAAACATGAAATATAGTGATAATTTATGGCAAATAAATATGCCACCTGTATGCCTTTTCAGCTTTCTGTTGTTGTATAATACAGTACAATTGCAAGTACCATTAATGTACAGCTCAGTGAATTTTCACAAACTAAATTCCCCCATGTTACCAGCACCCAGATCAAGAAATAAAATCTTATCAGCACCCAGTAAAGAACTAAAAATAATAGTATATGAAAAGCTCTCTTATGGCACTTGGTGAAGCTAATTGAAAATGTGGGTTAATGTGAATAATTATTTTAAAATGACAGGGGCATACCTTAAACGTGTTAACTTACAGCATAGATGTTCATTTACCAGTACTCTGATCTAAGGCCAAGGCTTTTTCAAAAACGATTGATTAAAGCTCACTGTCTTATATAAAAGAAATTCACATTTCCAGGTGTTTCTTTTTTTAAGTAAAGCTAGAATTTCCAAGTAAAGACACTTCCAAGCAATCTAAATACAGAATCCTTCTAGATTTTTTTCCAGCCTTTTAAAGTTGTCTGGTCCACACCTGATTCAACTTCCGTATCAAGTCTTTCCAAAGCTATTAACTTAGTTTTCAGAGAAACCACTCTTCATTCTTCTTTGATTTACAAATTATGTCATTAAGGTACATAATTCTAGTAACAAGTACAGCTGGAAGAAACTTTAGAACACCACTGACGTTGGTAGACAGAATCTGATAGGTGCAGACATGTGCAGGTTTCTAGAGAGCAGTCTGTGCTGGGCAGAGGGCACTGTGTTTTACATAGGGAGGGGAGGGGAGCAGTCCCATTGGTTGGTACAGAGAGGCTCGGCTGGGCTGTTATAATCTGCAGGACCAGCGGCTGCACCTTGTCCTCCCAGGGTGCAGTCCTTGCTCTTCCTTGCCGCTATTGGCTGAGCCCAGTCACACATGTGTTTTCTGCTCAGACCTCTTCTCTGGCCTAAACTCTTTGCTTTGCTTATTACTTATATCCTTCAGGTGCAAATTAGAACACAGAATACTTGTGCCTCACTTTGGTCCTTAGGGAAGAATTTTTCATTATCAGTATGCTAAATTTTAAAAGTAAGAATTCTAAGGGTTATTTACATTTCATAATAGCAAAGTACCTGTGGGAAATGTTTTATCTAAAAGCTGTGTGTCATCAAAGTATGTGTCATTTGACAACACTGTTTCAGAGGAGCCCAATACCTATTACTTAGGGCACTGTGTCCCAGATTGTGTCAGCTGACAGACTTACCTAGCTTCTAGATGAAGGGGAAGCAAATATTCCAGAAAACATGTTATTTGTTTTTCTAGGGAGAACATATACATATAAAATAGGTCACTCCGGTTCTCAGACAAAATGGAATGTTTCTAGTTTCTATTTAGTGTTTATCATAGTCTTCATTTTGTAATGGTTTCATTTGCTTGTTTTTGAGCCTGAGCTGGATTATAATGTTTCGAGGAGAGAGACATGATCTTCTACTTTTTACCACACCTTAACGCCTTCCTCGTGTCATGTGTCTTGTGTCATTCTGTCACCTAGGGGTTGCGAAAAACTACAGCTTTTTAGCCAAATCCTGTTGCCTCTTGTGTTTGTAAATAAAGTTTTATTAGGACACAGCCACACCATTTATTCTTTTTTCCTGTAGCTCTTTTTGTGCTACAGTGTCAGAGTTGAGTAGCTGTGACAGATACGAAAAGGCCCACAAAGCCTAAAATATATTTACCATTTGGCCCTTTATGTCAAAAGTTTGCCAGTCTGCTCCAAACACATGGGCTAATTAAATGGTTATAGTCTATAATCATTTTCACCCCCTGGAGAGTAAAGTTACTGATTGCTATAAAGTGTTTTCGTATACATTTCTGTTGGTTGTATTGGATGATCAGTACTGTAAAAACAATTCTGTTTTCAAACACAACTGTTGCAGATGGCAGGTAAAAATATAATAAAGTTACATGTCAAAGATTGAAAGTAAAAGTACTTGAGAAGTTTTTAGCTACTGTTATCCTTCCCCTTTTTCCATTACTTCTCAGACATTAGAATGAATTAGAAGTGATACTGCTAATATATCAAGGTCTAAAATAAATCCACCTTAATCCTTATAACTAAGTAAAAGTTCCATGTGCACTAGCTCAGCACATGATTTTTCTCTACTCTTTTGTAGATGGTGTTTAGCAAATGCATTTCAGCCAGGACAAAACTCAGTGCCTTTCTTTCATTCTCTCAATCAGCAGCGGCTGCTTACCTGTTTCAGAGACAGCTTTCACCAACTCCAGGTTACCCAAGTCAGTATCAGCTTTACGCAATGGAGAACACAAGACAGACAATCTTAAATGATTACATTACCTCACAACAGATGCAAGTGAACTTGCGTCCAGATGTGGCCAGAGGACTCTCCCCAAGAGAGCAGCCACTGGGTCTCCCATACCCAGCAACGAGAGGTGTGTGTCTTTGCATTTCAGAATTCATAGAATATTTATGTTTACCCAGTGTTTCTTAGGTACTCAATAAATACTTGTTGAATGAATGATGGAAAGAAAGAAAGAAAAGAACACTGTATCCTTCTTCCCATAGACTTTTTAGCCCAGAGACATACATTGAGAGAAGGTGTTTTGGTGAATACTGAAATTTTGGTTTAGTTAAACCAAATCCTTCTGCTGAGTTTTTGTAATCCATGTTTTACAAATTTCTCTGTCTCTTTAATCTCCCCATACTTTGAGGTTACTAATATGAAGTACAGTCTTTAATATCCTTCTTGAGAGTTAAAGAATGTTTTAAAAAGTAATGATGATAGTAAACATTTCTATTTATATTATATACAAATTATCCTTGATTCACAGAGATAGACAAAATCCAAAAGTCATGTATGGTTCTGTACCTTTAGAATAACACTTAACATAAATTGTATTTGTCTTTTGGATAGGAATCATTGACCTGACCAATATGCCTCCAACAATTTTAGTGCCTCATCCAGGGGGAACAAGCACTCCTCCCATGGACAGAATCACTTATATTCCTGGTACGCAGATTACTTTCCCTCCCAGGCCATACAACTCTGCTTCCATGTCTCCAGGTAAGATTCTACAGTCACACACCTCTCTAACAGAACCATTGTGTTTATGTTTTTACAACATAGCCTTTTAAGGTATTTTGGGCAATTTTCCTTTCTTTGGTTTCTTGTTTTTCTTCTAACATTTAATAGTAGTTCTTATGTGCCAACTGTCACTAGATACCTTAGAAATGCCTTAAAAGCTTATGTTATGCTTCAGTTCTTATCCAGGACTCTTAATACAACAAACTCCTTTTTCTCTTTTTGTCTTTTCTTTTTTTGTTTGTTTTGGAGACAGAGTCTGGCTCCGTTGCCCAGGCTGGAGCGCAGTGGTGTGATCTCAGCTCACTGCAACCTCCATCTCCCGGGTTCAAGAGATTCTCATGCCTCAGCCTCTGGAGTAGCTGGGATTACAGGTGTGCGCCACCACACCTGGCTAATTTTTTGTGTGTTTTTAGTAGAGACAGGGTCTCACTATGTTGCCCAGGCTGGTCTCAAACTCCTGGCCTCTGGTGATCCACCTGCCTTGGCCTCCTGAAGTACTGGGATTATAGGTGTGAGCCACTGCACCTGGCCAAAAGAAGCTTCTTATATCCTAAATTTGAAGCTTTGTGAAAAATTTTCAATCCCTTGGAATTTCAGAATTGTTTGATATACTCAGTCAGTTGATATTTTTATCTTTAAGCTGCAGGTTTATGTTTTACAGGACACCCAACACACCTTGCAGCTGCTGCAAGCGCCGAGAGGGAACGGGAACGGGAGCGGGAGCGGGAGAAGGAGCGGGAGCGGGAACGGATTGCTGCAGCTTCCTCCGACCTCTACCTGCGGCCAGGTCAGTGAAAGGCACTGCTCTTCCATTCTCTGGACACATCTTAGCAGTCTTGTACGCTGTGTTTAATGCTGCGCACAAAAATGTTTGATGCAAACCAAAATTCTAAGACATCGTTATTACAGGCCCCAAGTGAAAAACAGGTGAAAGTGCTGTAACAGCTGAGATGGTGGAAACATGGATTTTACACGGAAAAATGTTTTCATGATGAAGCTATCATTTGGTGCAAACAGTGGACTGCGGTTGGGCCTGAAGATACTGGTCACAGAGCTTTCAAGGCTGAAAGAACAGCCCTAGCAAAATCTCCTGGATATGAAGGTGTTTTTGAGCTTGAGTTTAGAGGAGGAATGGAAAATACAGTTAGCAGCTTGTGTAGCATCTTAAATTACAATGAAATGTTGTGTCCAGGAGGCAGGTGACATGATCAGAGGGACATTTGCATACGAGTGGAATAGGTGGATTAAAACCCTGAAGGGTGGGTATGGCTGGTTCCAGAAGGCCAGTGAGACTGTCAATAGTTCATATGCGTCCTAATGGTGGCCTGGAATACTTTACACTGGGAATGGCCAGAAAAGTACTGCTGGGAAGAATATCACTGTAGACTCAAAGGGACTTAACTAGATATGGGGAGTGAGAAAGAGACGAGGAACAAGATTAGTCTGCAATAAAGATAGAGCATGATGAGTGAAAGCAAAGATGTAATGATTTTAGACATCCAGGTTGAATATCCCAAATGCCTGGAACCAGGATTTTTTCGGATTTTGGAATATTGGCATTATGCCAGTTGGACATTGCTAATCCAAAAATAATGAAATTTGAAGTGCTCCAGTGACTGTTTACTTTGAGTGTCATGTCAGCTAAAAAGTTTTGGATATTGGAGCATTTCTGACTTGGATTTGGGATGCCCAGCCTCTCATGTGTCCATGGGGAATCTTTTTTATCCATGGTATACTTGCTCTTTTCAGTTCTTTTACTTAAATCAAATCATTGACCATGTGTGTATTGTCAGATACTCTGATCTGGTACTCAGAAGAAAAGACAGAGCTTGGAGATACTGATTTAGGAGTCACCTGCAAGAGCTGAAGCTCTGGCTTGAATGAGATTTCCAAGGGGCAAGAGTGTGAAAAGAAGTGTAGGTCAGTCTTTAGATATTACCAGGAGAGTTGATCTAGGTCGGGGCAAAAGGAAGCAGAAACGTGTCAGAGAGTTAGGTACAGAACCAAAGGGCACAGTGGCAGAAGGTTGTCACATTGATACTGTCATAGGAAACAAACCTTTGAAATCAATATGAATGGCAATATATGGAAGGAGCCTGAAAGGATAGTCATCATATTTGATCCAGTAATATTTCTGAGGAGTTAAATAATTCAGTGGTTACAAAGCTCAAACACATTTAGCTATAACTGTGTCACCCAGAAGATCTTGTATAATCTATGTAAAGTAAGATTATCTATATACCTTTATCTGTGTACAATAAAAATCACTAAGAATTTGACTATAGGAAGTGCTTTAATGAATTGTAAGGCAGAACAGTAATATTGATTCCATGTTAATAGCATAAAACATGGAAAATTGTTTAAGAAACCCTCATACAAATAATACATAACTTTGGTAGAGGCTAGATTTTTAAAATGTTTGTGATCCTACTGATGAACAAAATTTATATTTAAGGCACAAAGGTACCATTTCTCTGCATCAGACATGTAAGAAAGTTGATAAATATTGTGTTGGAGTTTCTGCAGAAACAGATACTCATGTTGGCAATGGCAGTGTAAATTGGTGTAGCCTCTGTGGAGACAGAAATTTTAAATACTCTTCCATCTAGTAATTCACATCTAGGAATATATATCCCATAGAAATACTTAGATAAGCTGGGCATGGTGGCTCATGCCTGTAATCCCAGCTACTCAGGAGGCTGAGGCAGGAGGATTGCTTGAGGCCGGGAATTCAAGACCAGCCTCAGCAGCATAGTGATACCCTGTCTCTAAAATATATATATATAAATTAGCCAGGAGCGGTGCTGTGCACCTGTAGTCCTAGCTACTCAGGAGGCTGAAGTGGGATGATCCCTTGAAGCCAGGAGTTTGAGGCTGCAGTGAGCTGTGGAGTGCCCTGGGTAACAGAGTGTGATGCTGTCTCTTAAAATTTTTTAAATTTAATTAAAAAATAAATATTCATATAAGCTGATGAATGGTTAGAAGGGAGAAAACTGCTGAGAAGCCTGGCTGAGGTGGTGGTGTGTGTGAGAAGAGTGGTGTGTGCTAAAACAGCTAGCTGTTATGAAGCCAGTGAGCAGGTTAGAAGGTTGGAGTGAGGACACAGAACAAGACGAGGTCGAGAGGAAAGTGATTGGGGAGGGATTTGAGAGTTCAAAATCCTCTGCGTGAAGTAGTTCTGACCAAGTCCAAGCTCTGACTTTGTTATGGGAGAGTTAGAGTTAAGTGAACAAAAACATACCAAATATTGTAGAAGTGTAATTGTGGGAGCCAAGTTTTATGTGGGAGGATAATGTGAATGATTTCATTTCAAAAGAGAGCTTGCTGAGAGAAAGAGTCACCTGTGAAGGGGACAGTGAAGAAATGAAGCAGGGCAAACTGTGGTTGAATGAAACAGTCTCAAACCCTAGTGTAGCAGTGGTATATTATTTTCATTATGATGCTTAGAAAGTTGTGCCTGATTAGATTTTGGAAATCATGTACAGACTGGAGTTTGAGGAAGAATCTGAAAGATGAACTTATATGATTTGTAGTAGTACTTCTTGTTGGTACTGTTTTATTTCTGGGATCAAGATTGAAATTTATCAGAGAAATGGAAATGACAGTAAATGATGGCTGACGTTTTGTTTCAAGTTACTGCTGCGGTTTTATTGCATCTTTATTTGGAAACTTTTAGAACATATTTCTGGAAAGGCCAGAAAGTAGACTATCAAGTTTCTTGTCTTGTTTTCCTTTTTTCTATTTAGGTATATTAGGAAATAAACAATCCGGCCGGGCGCGGTAGCTCACGCCTGTAATCCTAGCACTTTGGGAGGCCGAGACGGGCGGATCACGAGGTCAGGAGATCGAGACCATCCTGGCTAACACAGTGAAACCCCGTCTCTACTTAAAAAAATACAAAAAAACTAGCCAGGCGAGGTGGCGGGCGCCTGTAGTCCCAGCTACTCGGGAGGCTGAGGCAGGAGAATGGTGTGGACCCGGGAGGTGGAGCTTGCAGTGAGCCGAGATTGCGCCACTGCACTCCAGCCTGGGCAACAGAGCTAGACTCCGTCTCAAAAAAAATAAAAAATAAAAAAATAAACAATCCATAAGCATTGCTTCCTTTTATCTGTAGCTTCCTCCTTATGTCTTTTTTTCTTTTTTCTTTTTCACCTCTTCAGGCTCAGAACAGCCTGGCCGACCTGGCAGTCATGGATATGTTCGCTCCCCTTCCCCTTCAGTAAGAACTCAGGAGACCATGTTGCAACAGAGACCCAGTGTTTTCCAAGGAACCAATGGAACCAGTGTAATCACACCTTTGGATCCAACTGCTCAGCTACGAATCATGTCAGTCTCTTGTACATATTTTGACAAAAAAAAGTCTCTTGTGTATTCATTTTAAAATTTGTGACTGCAATAGTCTAAGTATAGTCATGCTTTTCTGCCCGTGCCACGAAGCCTTTTTTGTTGTTGCAGTTTGTCCTTCCATCTCCCCACCACATTCCCAGCAAATGGTCTTCCCTTCACAGAGCTGTGATTTGGTTTTATTTACAGGCCACTGCCTGCTGGGGGCCCTTCAATAAGCCAAGGCCTGCCAGCCTCCCGTTACAACACTGCTGCGGATGCCCTGGCTGCTCTTGTGGATGCTGCAGCTTCTGCACCCCAGATGGATGTGTCCAAAACAAAAGAGAGTAAGCATGAAGCTGCCAGGTTAGAAGAAAATTTGAGAAGCAGGTCAGCAGCAGTTAGTGAACAGCAGCAGCTAGAGCAGAAAACCCTGGAGGTGGAGAAGAGATCTGTTCAGTGTTTATACACTTCTTCAGCCTTTCCAAGTGGCAAGCCCCAGCCTCATTCTTCAGTAGTTTATTCTGAGGCTGGGAAAGATAAAGGGCCTCCTCCAAAATCCAGATATGAGGAAGAGCTAAGGACCCGAGGGAAGACTACCATTACTGCAGCTAACTTCATAGACGTGATCATCACCCGGCAAATTGCCTCGGACAAGGATGCGAGGGAACGTGGCTCTCAAAGTTCAGACTCTTCTAGTAGCTGTATGTATCTCAATCTGAGTTTCACAATGTGATGTCTGAGTAAAGAATTACTTTATTCTTTAGGTCAAGTAGAACTATATGGTATTTAAAAATCCTAATGCTTGATAGTAAATGTAATGCAAAAATGTATCTTCTGCTGTTTTTATGATTATTTAAATATCCCAGTGTCCTACATATAAGCCTATCAATGTATTTTCCACAAGAAAACTGTATCATTTATGTAATTAAATTTAGAAAGTAGAAGGCAGACCTTATTAACATATTTAGGCATCTGAAAGGTAGTGGATATATCTCCAGGCTCTGTGCTACTGAGGTATAATTTCTCAGGAAGCATTTGCTAGGACATGGTTCTGTATTTATGCCAATACCCCAAAGCCTCTAATATCCTTTTTCTAAGACACAGATTTTTAAAAGTGAGACTACCTATTACTGGTGATTGGTATTTATATTGCATCTTTTTTGCAAGTTGGATTTTGTTCAAGTCTGGTTAGTCATTGTGATGGCTAACCTGCAAATCTTGAAATTCACAGGTCTACATTAAAATGCTAGAAAAGTTACTTTTTAAATTTTCTTTTAAACTATTGCCTCAATTCTATGTGGAATTGTAGAAAGAACAAGCAAGTATTTAAATAAGCATCTGCTAACACTGGAAGTAATTTAATCATATATAGTCATCTTTCTGTTATATCCATTGAATAAATTCAGTAGAGTTAGAGATCATGAAAAAAAAATGATTTATTATGCTCCAGAATGCAATGTGCAGTTCTTTTGATCTCTAAGTATCCACTAGCTTAATTATAATTTGTTTAGGTCACATCTACCCCATTGCTGAGGCTTTTAGAGAGAGAGGGTAGTGTTGTGTAGACAAAAGACTTCTTTTAGCCTGAGATTAGGAAAATCTGCAATATAGATTTTCTGCATGCAGAAAATTGCTCACTGAGAAAGAGATATTCTATAGTTGTATGAATAGGTCTTTTGAAGGGAAGTCGCCGGCACACTGGGAGATCCCACCTGGGCTTATTGAATGGTATAGCACATGGGTTCCTTAATCATTGGATTAAACATTTCTTTTCAGTTTGCATCACAAACCAAACCTTGCTGTAGGAATTTGATTTTCAGAAGGTTTGAAAATAGCTCATCTTTTCTGAGTGTCCATGTCTCTGTGTGTGGTTATCATTTTTATCACTGGTCAGTGAATTCCATGATGTCCAAAGGCTATGTACAGTTCTTCAGTGTGGCTTTCAGTTTGACTCTTGAGAGCCCCCTCATCCTGAAGGTGAAGTCCGTTGCCATAGTCTTGCCCCTTAAGGCTTCAAGAGCATTGTGAACACAGTTCTGAATCAGACTTTCTACTGAGTGAATATTGGAAGTTGTAAGCAGATTTAGGATGTTGAATACATAACCAGTGATGAGTAACAGTGGATACAAAAGTCACAAATTGTTGTAAACTTCTTAGAATATAGTGATTTATTTTAGTTTCTCAATGATCATTTCTGTCCTATTTATCAAGTTTCCAATCTCCTAAGTGTACTAGAACCCAGGTAGCTGCAGTTTCCATGACCTGGTGGGGATAGGAAGGACTGCTGAGTACCAGAGGAGCAGCTGGTGGCTAGGGAGCAGGGTTCATTCCCACCTGCTGCATCTGTGTCCAGCCAGGGCCATGTACCCTTTGGAGCTCTGACAGTGCTCTCAGATTCTATAGTGTAGTTTGTAGATGTGAACAGCCCTCTGAATTCAGAGGTTCCTGAATAGGTGGTTACATCTGCTCTCAACTGTCAGCTCTGAGGCCATGGCAGGACTGTGAAAAGCTGCCTGTTAGCCCCACTGCACAGCCCCTCTGTTTACTTGAGAACTGCGTCTTAGCGGAGGTCCTTTTTGATGTGGGTATTCTCCAGAGTTGGTTGACATCCTCCCTTTCTAGGAATATACTTCCCTTCAGACATTCTCTACCATTTCTGGTTATTTTCACAATGTAACACAGTGCTAAAAAATTACGAATATTTGGAGTAAGTTTTGTTAGCAGTACTCCAGTTATTTGAGAAAATCATTATAGTGTTATATAATCCATAGCTTTAAAATCATCATGGTAGTAAATGAAGCAGCTTTATAGCATCAGCGTTTTTCTAAGAATGGAATGTCCCACAGAATTGGAATTATTGGAATCAGTTATTGAGATCTACTCCCTTATTTGTTTATTAACTTCTTTCCATAAATGTTTCCCTGGTGATTTCTTTTCCAGCTCCCAGGAAAAATATCATAAATCTGTTCTCTGTTCTGCCTCATTCCAGTGTTTATTATTGTGCTTTAAAGCGTGTCTTTTTTTTTTTTGAGACGGAGTTTCGCTCTTGTTGCCCAGGATGGAGTGCAATGGCGCAATCTCAGCTCACCACAACCTCTGCCTCCCGGGTTCAAGCGATTCTCCTGCCTCAGCCTCCCGAGTAGCTGGGATTACAGGCATGAGCCACCACGCCTGACTAATTTGGTATTTTTTTAGTAGAGACAGGGTTTCTCCATGTTGGTCAGGCTGGTCTCAAACCCCCGACTTCAGGTGACCCACCTGCCTCGGCCTCCCAAAGTGCTGGGATTACAGGTGTGAGCCACTGCACCTGGCCTAAAATGTCTTAAAGCTCATAAAACTTCAGAAAACCCTCATTAACCTGGAATACCATTGAACATGGTTGATCAGAATTGAAAATATGCTGTAGGTTTGAAGAACTTAGACTTCGGAAACTTTTCCCAGGATTAGTTTTAAAATAAGATTTTCTTTTCTTACAGTATCTTCTCACAGGTATGAAACACCTAGCGATGCTATTGAGGTGATAAGTCCTGCCAGCTCACCTGCGCCACCCCAGGAAAAACTGCAGACCTATCAGCCAGAGGTGGTTAAGGCAAATCAAGCCGAAAGTATGTCTTCTTAAGCTACCATTTACATGTTTTCATATTTACATTTATTATTTGCTTCTAATTATCTGTCTAGACCATGGTAAGAATTAACTTGTTTTGTTTATTTTAGGGTAATCTTACATGAGCCTGCTTTAGAAACAGCTATCGATTCTTTTTTATTTTTTAATGATACAGAAAATAGTTTATATTAATTTTGTTTGCTTCTGCATTTATATTTTGTTCTAGTCCTCAGACTTCTGTCAGTGAATAATTTTTTTTTCCAAAATTAAGATAAGTTTTTTGTTCGGAGCTGTGTACCACATCCTTTCATGTGTTCTTCTGAATTATATTTAATCTTTGATAATGAGTGAAAGGCACAGACATTCCTGGAGTAAGACATCTATGTGTTCTCTACTAGACGATGCTACCAGACAATATGAAGGACCATTACATCACTATCGACCACAGCAGGAATCACCGTCTCCCCAGCAACAGCTGCCCCCTTCTTCACAGGCAGAGGGAATGGGGCAAGTGCCCAGGACTCATCGGCTGATCACACTTGCTGATCACATCTGTGTAAGTTTTTCATTATTCTTATTAGCTGATTTTCTTTTTTGATCATGGGGAAAGCAGATTTCATATAGAAAAAGAAATTTATAATAAAGATATCTAGATTTCTTAATACTTTTTTTTTGCAAGTACTCAATGAATTTTACCACTTCCTTCTTTTCTCATTCACAGCAAATTATCACACAAGATTTTGCTAGAAATCAAGTTTCCTCACAGACTCCCCAGCAGCCTCCTACTTCTACATTCCAGAACTCACCATCTGCTTTGGTGTCTACACCTGTGAGGACTAAAACGTCAAATCGTTACAGCCCAGAATCCCAGGTTCAGTCTGTCCATCATCAAAGACCAGGTTCAAGGGTCTCTCCAGAAAATCTTGTGGACAAATCCAGGGGAAGGTATGATCTTTATTCCAAATTATATATAAATTTCCCAACAGTAAAACAAATGGAATATATCTACAGGATAAGGAATTTGTTTCTCACAACTAAAGTTCTTTTGCCTTTAATCCCTGGAAAGTGTAAATGAGCTTTGTTCCCCTGAATATTATTCTTAGAATGTCCACTGTCTTGGCATCTGGTACTATGTCTTTTTAATATATATTCAAAAGATGATTATGTTCTGTTGGTTGGTTTGTAAAGACAGTTAAGAAGAATGTGTAGTTTGGTAGTGGTTTAGGGACACTTCAGTGGTCCTTCCTAATAATACCTCTCATATTTATCTGTCTCAGTGGTTTCTACTGGGTCAGCATCAGTAGAAGTTTAAGAAGGTGGCCGGGCGCGGTGGCTCAAGCCTGTAATCCCAGCACTTTGGGAGGCCGAGATGGGCGGATCACGAGGTCAGGAGATCAAGACCATGCTGGCTAACACGGTGAAACCCCGTCTCTACTAAAAAATACAAAAAATTAGCCGGGTGAGGTGGCGGGCGCCTGTGGTCCCAGCTACTCGGGAGGCTGAGGCGGGAGAATGGCGTGAACCCAGGAGGCGGAGCTTGCAGTGAGCTGAGATCCGGCCACTGCACTCCAGCCTGGGCGACAGAGCCAGACTCCGTCTCAAAAAAAAAAAAAAAAAAAAAAAAAAAAGAAGTTTAAGAAGGTGGTATCGACCAGGCACAGTGGCTTATACCTATAATGCCAGCACTTTGGGAGGCTGAGGTAGGAGGATTGCTTGAGTCCAGGAATTTGAGACCAGCCTGGGCAACATAGTGAGATCTCATCTGTACAAAAAAAACTTAAAAACAAAAACAAAAACAAAAAAACCTATCTATCTATCTATCTATATATATAGGTTGTTTGCTTCTGCATTTATATTTTATTCTAGTCCTTAGACTTCTGTCAGTGTATATCTATACACACACATATATATATACACACACACGTATATATTTTAAGGTGACATTAAATAAAGGAAAGGGAAGCCAATAGTGGCACCATGAGTGGAAACATGTTATATGCCAGGGCTCTCTGATAAAGAGCATATCTTCTTACCTGATAGTCTGTGTTTGGTTAAAATAAAGTGGATGCAGGATTCTTGCTTCAAAGTGGTAGACTAAATATTAGCACATGTTAAATTATAGTTAACAGGCACAAGGGAAATAAATTTAAGAATGCTGAGAAGGCCGGGCATGGTGGCTCACGCCTGCAATCCCAGCACTTTGGGAAGCCAAGGTGGGGGCATCACCTGAGGTCAGGAGTTCAAGACCAACCTGGCCAAAATGGTAAAACCCCGTCTGTACAAAAATACAAAAAAAAAAAAAATTAGCCAGGTATGATGGCAGGTGCCTGTAATCCCAGCTACTCAGAAGGCTGAGGCAGAAGAATCGCTTGAACCTGAGATCATGCCATTGCACTCCAGCCTGGGCGACAGAATGAGACTCCGTCTCAAAAAAAAAAAAAAAAAAAATGCTGAGAACAAGACTGAGATATTGGCAGATCAAAGATTCTGGCAAATACTTGGAAGACATAGAGGACAGATGAGCCAGAGTAATGGAAGCCATGGCTCAGAGCCTGAAAAAGAGAAATTTGTAGCAGAAGTAATTCTCCAGCCTACCTACCAACCCATCGAAGTGAGCAAAGAGTAGAAAGAAGAATATAGATGAGAAGCTAGATGGTCTTCTTTAAAAAAAAAAAAAAAATTATTGTGGAAGTTTTCAAATACATACAAAAGTAGAGAGAACAAGTATAATACACCTCTAGGAATCGATCACCCAATTTTGGTAATCATCAGTGTATAACAAGTTTTGTTTCATTTTTATCCCTGCTTGCCCCAACCCCTAAACTGCATAATTTAGTCATTAGAAGAAGCTGGATAACCTTAAGGATAAGATGAAAGCACATTTATTCCCTGTTAGCCAAAACAAAACCAAAAAAAGAAAAGAAACGCAATTATCAAGAAAAATGGAAAACTATATAGCACTGCCATGGTCCATTCCTGATGAAAATGTTTACACAATCTGTGGTGTTAGAAAACAGAATCAACTGGTTTTCATTTTAGTTATTTATTTATTTAACTTTCATTTTAAGTCCAGGAGTACATGTGCAGGTTTATTATATACGTGAACTTGTGTCATGGGGGTTTGTTGTAAAGATTATTCTGTCACCCAGGTATTAAGCCTGGTACCCATTAGTTATTTTTTCCTGAGCCTCCTCCTCCCACCCTCCACCCTCCACCAGGCCCCAGTGTGTGCTGTTTTCTTCCATGTGTCCGTGTGTTCTCACCATTTAGCTCCCACTTATAAGTGAGAACACGTGGTATTTGGTTTTGTTTTTGCGTTAGTTTGCTAAGGATAATGGCCTCCAGCTCCATCCATGTCCCTGAAAGGGACAGGAGCTCATTCTTTTTAATGCTCCATAGTATTCCATGATGTATATATACTACATTGTCTTTATCCAGTCAATCACTGATGGGCACTTGGGTTGATTCCATGTCTTTGCTGTTGTCAGTGAACATACATGTGCATGTGTCTTTATAATAGAATGATTTGTATTTCTTTGGGTATATATTCAGTAATGGGATTGTTGGGTTGATTGGTAGTTGTGTATTTAGGTGTTTGAGGAATTTCCACAGTGCCTTCCACAGTGGTTGAACTAATTTACACTCCCATCAACAGTGTATAAGTGTTCTATTTTCTCCACAACCTTTCCAGGATCTGTTATTTTTTCACTTTTTCGTAGCCATTCTGACTGGTGTGAGATGGTAGCTCATTGTGGTTTTGATTTGCATTTCTCTCTCTCTCTTTTTTTTGGAATAGAGTCTTGCCCTGTTGCCCAGACTGGAGTGCAGTGGTGCGATCTGAGCTCACTGCAACCTCCACCTCCCAGGTTCAAGCGATTCTTCTGCCTCAGCCTCCTGAGTAGCTAGGATTACAGGCTTCTGCCACCATACCCAGTTAATTTTTGTATTTTTAGTAGAGACAGGGTTTCACTATGTTGGCCAGGCTGGTCTCGAACTCCTGACCTCAGTTGATCCACCTGCCTCAGCTTCCCAAAGTGGTAGGATTACAGGCATAAGCCACTGCACCCGACTTGATTTGCACTTCTCTAATGATCAGTGATATTGAGCTTTTTTTTCATATGCTTCTTGGCTGCATATATGTCTTCTTTTGAAAAGTGTCTGTTCATATCCTTTGCCCACTCTTTCTTTTTTTATCTCATTCTGTTTGCCCAGGCTGGATTTCAGTGGTGCAGTCTCGGCTCACAGCAGCCTCAACCCTCCCAGGCTCAGGTGATTCTCCCACCTCAGCCTCCCAAGTAGCTGGGATTACAGGCGCACACCACCACACTCACTTTGCCTCCTCTTTAATGGAGTTGTTTTTTTTTTTTTTTTTTTTTTTGAGACAGAGTCTCGCTCTGTCGCCCAGGCTGGAGTGCAGTGGCGCTATCTCGGCTCACTGCAAGCTCCGCCTCCCGGGTTCACGCCATTCAATGGAGTTGTTTTTTCTTGTAAATTTGTTTAAGCTCTTTATACATGCTGGATATTAGACCGTTGTCAGATGCATAGTTTGCAAAATTTTTCTCCCATTCTGTAGGTTGTCTGTTCACTCTGTTGATAGTTTCCTTTGCTGTGCAGAAGGTCTTTAATTAGATCCCCCTTGTCGGTTTTTGCTTTTGTTCCAGTTGCTTTTGGTGTCTTTGTTACGAAATCTTTGTCCCTGCTGATGTCCTGAAAGGCATTTCCTAGGTTGTCTTCCAAGGTTTTTATAGTTTTTTTTTTTTTTTTTCTCACATTTAAGTCTTTAATCCATCTTGGGTTAATTTTAATATATGGCATAAAGAAAGGGCCCAGTTTCAATCTTCTGCATGTGATAGGCAGTTATCCCAGCACCACTTATTGATAGGGAATCCTTTCCTTTTTGCTTGTTTTTGTTAGGTTTGTCGAAGATCAGATACTTGTAGGTGTGAGGCCTTATTTCTGGGTTCTCTGTTCTGTTCCATTCGTCTGTGTGTCTTATTTTTGTACCAGTACAATGCTGTTTTGGTTACTGTAGCCCTGTATTATAATTTGAAGTCAGGTAGTGTGACACCTACAGCTTTGTTCTTTTTGCTTAGTATTGCCTTGGCTATTCAGGCTCTTTTTTGGATCTATATGAATTTTAAAATAGTTTTTTCTAGTTCTGTGAAGAATGTCGTTGGTAATTTAATAGGAATAGCATTTAATCTGTAATATGCATTGGGCAGTATGGCCATTTTAACGATATTAATTCTTCCTATCCATGAACATGGAATGTTTTTTCATTTGTTTATGTCATCTTTTATTTCTTTGAGAAGTGTTTTGTAGTTCCCCTTGTAGACATCTTTCACCTCCCTGGTTAGCTGTATTCCTAGGTATTTTACTATTTTTGTGGTGGTTGTGAATCAAATTGCATTCCTCATTTGGCTCCCATTGGTGTATAGGAATGCTAGTGAATTTTTTGGGGTTTTTTTGCACACTGATGGACCCTGAGACTTTGCTGAAGTTGTTTTTCAGCTTAAGGAGCTTTGGGGCTGAGACTATGGAGTTTTCTAGATATGTGGTTATGCCTCTGCAAACAGAGATAGTTTGACTTCTTTTCTTCCTATTTGGATGCCCTTTCTTTCTTTCTCTTGCCTGATCACCCTGGTGAGGACTTCCAATAGGATGTTGAATAAAAATGGTGACAGAGGGCATCCTTGTCTTGTGCTGGCTTTCAAGAGGAATGCTTCCAGCTTTTCCCCATTCAGTATGATTTGGCTGTGGGTTTTCATATATGGCTTTTTATTATGTTGAGGTATGTTCCTTCAATACCTAGTTTACTGAGAGTTTTTAACATGAAAGGGTATTGAATTTTATTGAAAGCCTTTTATGCATCTGTTGAGATTTGTGTACATTGAACCAGCCTTGCATCCCAGGGATGAAATCTACTTGATTGTGGTGGATAAGCTGTTTAGTGTTTTGCTGGATTTGGTTTGCCAGTATTTTGTTGAGGATTTTTGCATTGATGTTCATCAAGGATATTAGCTGGAAGTTTTCTTTTTATTGTTGTTGTGTCTCTGCCAAGTTTTGGTATCATGATGATGCTGGCCTATCAGGAGAACCTGCTCCCGATGTTTAACATGGGTTCTTTTCTATTTCCTGAGTATCTCGGCTGGGTTGAGAAATAAAGGGAAAGAGCACAAGAGCCAGAAATTTAAAGCTGGGTGTCCGGGGGAGACATCACATTTCGGCAGGGGGATCCGTGATGTTCTCCGAGCCGTAAAACCAGCAAGTTTTTATTAGCGATTTTCAAAAGGGGAGGGAGTGCATGAATAGGGTGTGGGTCACAGAGATCACATACTTCACAAGGTAATAAAATATCACAAAGCAAATGGAGGCAGGGCAAGATCACATGACCACCAGATGAGGTGAAATTAAAATTGCTAATGAAGTTTCGGGCACTGTGCCCGAAACAGTGATAACATTGTTTACATCTTATCAGGAAACAGGGTTTGAGAGCAGACAACCTGTCTGACCACAATTTATTAGGCGGGAATTTTCCTGGTCCTAATAAGCCTGGGAGCACTACAGGAGACCAGGGCTTATTTCATCCCATGGCTTTGACCATAAAAGACAAAAGACTGCACGCTTCTAAAGGGGCCATTTATAAGCCTACCTTCAGGGCACATTCTCTTTCTCAGGGATGTTGCTTGCTGAGAAAAATAATTCAGCGATATTTCTCCTGTTTGCTTTTGAAAGAGGAGAAATATAGCTCTGTTCTGTCCGGCTCACCAGCGGCCAGTTCAAAGTTCCTCTCTTGTTCCCTGAACATCGCTGTTATCCTGTTCTTTTTTTAAGATGCCCAGATTTCATATTGTTCAAACACACATGCTCTATAAACAATTTGTGCAGTTGACACAATCACAGGGTCCTGAGGCAACATTCATCCTCCTCAGCTTACGAAGAAGATGATGGGATTAAGAGATTAAAGTAAAGACAGGCATAGGAAATCACAAGGATATTCATTGGGGAAGCGATAAGTGTCCATGAAATCGCCACAATTTATGTTCAGAGATTACAATAAAGACAGGCGTAAGAAATTAGAAAAGTACTAATTTGGGGAACTAATAAATGTCCATGAACTCTTCACAATTTATGTTCTTCTGCTGTGGCTTCAGTCGGTCCCTCTGTTCGGGGTCCCTGACTTCCCACAACACTGGCCTCATAGAATGAGATAGGGAGCAGTCCTTTCTCTATGTTTGGAATATTTTCAGCAGGAATAGCTCCAGCTCTTTTTGTACATCTGGTAGAATTCAGCTGTGAATGTGTCTGGTCATGGACTTTTTTTGGGTGGTAGGCTATTTATTACTGACTCAATTGCAGAGCACATTATTGGTCTGTTCAGGGAATCAGTTTTTTCCTGGTTCAGTTTTGGGAGGGTGTATGTGTCCAGAAATTATCCATTTCTTCTAGATTTCCTAGGTTATATGCATAAAGGTGTTCATAATATTCTAATGATTGATTGTGTTTCTGTGGGGTCAGTGGTACTATTCCCCTTGTCATTTCTGATTGTGTTTATTTGAATCTTCTCTGTTAGTCTTAACTAGTGGTCTGTTTTATTAATTTTTTCTAAAAACCAGATCCTGAAGCCCGGCATGGTGGCTCACGCCTGTAATCCCAGCACTTTGGGAGGCCGAGGAGGGCGGATCATGAGGCCAGGAGATCGAGAGGCTAACACGGTGAAATCCCGTCTCTACTTAAAAAAAAAAAAAAAAATTAGCCGGGTGTGCTATCAGGTGCCTGTAGTTCCAGCTACTCGGGAGGCTGAGGCAGGAGAATGGCGTGAACCAGGGAGGCAGAGCTTGCAGTGAGCCGAGATCGCGCCACTGCACTCTAGCCTGGGCGACCAAGCGAGACTGTCTCAAAAAAAAAAAAAAAAAAAAAAAAAAAAAAAANAAAAAAACAGAAAAAAAAACCAGATCCTGAATTTGTTGATCTTTTGAGTGTTTTTTTGTGTCTCAGCCTCCTTCAGTTCAGCTTCAGTTTTGGTTATTTCTTTTTTTTTTCTTTTGAGACGGAGTTTCGCTCTTGTTGCCCAGGATGGAGTGTAATGGCGCGATCTCGGCTCACTGCAACCTCTGCCTCCTGGGTTCAAGCAATTCTCCTGCCTCAGCCTCCCGAGTAACTGTGATTACAAGCATGCACCACCATCCCAGTTAATTTTGTATTTTTTTAGTGGAGACAGGGTTTCTCCACATTGGTCAGGCTGATCTCAAACTCCTGACCTCAGGTGATCTGCCTGCCTCGACCTCCCAAAGTGCTGGGATTACAGGTGTGAGTCATTGCACCTGGCAGTTTTGGTGATTTCTTGTCTTCTGCTAGCTTTGGGATTTGTTTGCTCTTGGTTGTGATGTTAGCTTGTTAACTTGAGATCTTTCTTTTTGATGTGGATATTTAGTGCTATAAATTGCCCTGTCAACACTGCCTTAGCTGTGTCCCAGAGATTCTGGTATGTTGTATCTTTGTTCTCATTAGTTTCAAAAAACTTGCTTTCTGCCTTTATTTTATTATGTACTCCAGGAGCAGGTTATTCCATTTCCATTGGAATTGTATGGAGTGATTTTTATAAGCAAAACACAGAGGAGTTTCTCTGTAGTTCTAGAAAAGGATGTGAGGCAATAAATCATAAAAATGGCTGACAGATATTGAGAGTTGAGGGTTGCATAGGAAAGAGAGGTAGAAGTAAAGGTATGTGTGCTAATTTCATTTTTAAAAAAGAAAATATAAAAGGCTGAAGTATGCTATGTAAAGGCAAAATGCACAAAATTAAAATAAAATAAGCAAGCCAGCACGGTGGCCAACACCTTTAATCTCAGTGCTTTGGGAGACCAAGGTGAGAGGATCGCTTGAGGCCAGGGGTTCAAGACCAGCCTGGGCAAAATAGTGAGACCCCATCTCCACAAAAAAACCTAAAAAATAAAATTGCCCAGGCATGGTGGCATGCACCTGTAGTCCCAGCTACTTGGGAGCCTGAGGTGGGAGGATCACGTGAGCCCAGAATTTGAGGCTGCAAGTAAGCAGTGATCATACTACTGCACTCTAGCCTGAGTGACAGAGGGAGACCCTGTCTCAAAAGTAAAAATAAAATGGGCAGCAACAGAGAAGGCAAATCAAATTCTTCATCTTTCATGAAAGAGAGTTAACAGATTCTGTTTCAAGTTTTATAAATCAAAAACAAGTTTAAGATTATTTACCAAGTTTTGGAGGTAAACACTAAAACAACTAAAAAAAAAAAAAAAAGTGGCTATCTTGAATAACTGGATGGACTGACTGGGAAAGGCCATAACAAATCATGTTATAATTTTGCTTTAGTGTTATAGTCATAATTCAGATGGTGAAAGTCACAGGTGGCTTTAATATGCATAATCACTATGTCAAAAAATTTCAGGGGGGCTGGGTGTGGTGGCTCACGCCTGTAATCCCAGCACTTTCGGAGGCAAGGCAGGTGTATCACTTGAGGTCAGGAGTTTGAGACCATCCTGGCCAACATGGTGAAACCCTGTCTCTAATAAAACTACAAAAATCAGCCAAGTGTGGTGGTGGCTACCTGTAATCCCAGCTACTTGGGAGGCTGAGGCACTAGAATTCATTCAGCCAGGGAGGTAGAGGTTGCAGTGAGCCAATATCATGCTATTGCACTCCAGCCTGGGTGACAGAGCAAGACTCTGTCTTTAAAAAAAAAAAAATTGGGGGTGTGGTGGGGCCAGGTGCTTGTAATTCCAAATACTTTTGGAGGCTGAGGTGGGAGGATTGCTTGAGGCCAGCAATATAGTGAGACCCCGTCTCTACAAAAAATTAAAAATGGGCCACACAGACATAATAAAACATACAATAAAAACATAAGCTGGGCATGGTGATGCATACCTGTAATCCCAGGTACTCAGGAGATGGAAGTGAGAGGATCACTTGAGCTCAAGAGTTTGAGGCTGCAGTGAGCTATGATTGCATTCCTGTACTCCAGCCTGGTCAACCTGTCTCTAAAAAATAAAAATTGTAATAATAAGATAAATGGGCCAGGCACGGTGGCTCATGCCTGTAATCCTAGCACTTTCGGAGGCCCAGGCAGGCGGATCACCTGAGGTCAGGAGTCCTAGCCAACATGGTGAAACTCTGTCTGTACTAAAATTACAAAAATTAGCCGGGGAGTGGTGGCGGGCGCTTGTAATTCCAGCTGCTTGGGAGGCTGAGGCAGGAGAATCGCTTGAACCTGGGAGGCAGAGGTTGCAGTGAGCTGAGATCACACCACTGCACTCTAGCCTGGGTGACAAAGCCAGACTCTGTCTCAAAAAAAAAAAAAGAGAGATAAATGGGTGGGAGCTAAATAGTGTGTCTATCTTATATTATTCTTACCAAATGGTATCCAGAGAAAAAATATAAAATTGCAGAGAACCCCTCTGCCATAATACAGTGTAACTAGAACCTATGTTGACTCTCACGCCTGTAATCCCAGCACTTTGGGAGGCCAAGGTGGGCCGATCACGAGGTCAGGAGATCGAGACCATCCTGGCTAACAAGGTGAAACCCCGTCTCCACTAAAAATACAAAAGATTAGCCGGGCATGGTGGCGGGCGCCTGTAGTTCCAGCTACTCAGGAGGCTGAGGCAGGAGAATGGCGTGAACCCGCAAGGTGGAGGTTGCAATGAGCCGAGATCACGCCACTGCCCTCCAGCCTGGGCGACAGAGCGAGACTCTGTCTCAAAAAAAAAAAAAAAAAAAAAAAAAGAACATAAGTTGACTCACCTGATAAAACTTCTTGGGTGTCAGTTTAGTACTGAAGTCCTTTATCTTTAACTTGATGATGAAAGAACTGGTCAGTCATGACTCAAAATAGGTAGGAAAACCTCAATAGGTAGGAAACAAAGGTTTTCCTAAGGAGCCAAAGGTGGGATGGCGTCTGACATTGAAGGACATGTGGGGAGCCTCAAGGACGCAACTTCTGCCACTGCTGCTGCCCGGGCAGCACTGTCTGATGACGTGACTCCTGGATCCACAGGGTGTGCATGGGTCAAGTGGCAGTAACACAGTGGTTTTTATTTGTTTGTTTGTTTGAATTATGTATATAGTGAATACCTGAGGTAACTTTTCTTCTGATAGAAATTGGCAGCTTTTGCCTCTTCTCCTGAATGAAGTCATGAGTTAACAAGTTTCTGTTTAGGTAAGTCTCAGGTGTGCCTTTGAAACACAATCTAATATTTCACGTTACAATAGTAGGCCTGGAAAATCCCCAGAGAGGAGTCACGTCTCTTCGGAGCCCTACGAGCCGATCTCCCCACCCCAGGTTCCAGTTGTACATGAGAAACAGGACAGCTTGCTGCTGTTGTCTCAGAGGGGCGCAGAGCCTGCAGAGCAGAGGTACGTGCACTTCCTAGTGACAGCAGCCATTCGTGGCGCGGGTGCTTATGCTTTAACATTTCCTTCAGTTGGTGCCATTTTTCTCCTTTGGGCTTTTATGTCTGGATGGCATTCTCAGAGGATCATTTGTCTCTGTTTTCCTACTGATTTAATGCTCGTGGATTTTAGCAAAAAGAAAATATTTATAATATCATATTTAAATAGGTTAGAAAATATTTGTTCATTATTCTTGAAATTAAGTCTTTCTAGATATTTTTTAAAATGTTTTTGTCTAGGGGAAAGGGTCATCCATTGATTCAGCCAACATTTGAATGCTTACTGTATACCAAGCACTGTGGACTCTGAAAAGATTTAATGTTACCTATTTCTAACCCTGACCCCAACCCTATTAATTATTAAATTATTATCCCCATTTGACTAGATGCCTTTGAGTTGGCTCCTTTCCAGTCAATCTCCATACCTCCACCTGGGTGATTTGTCTAAAACTCATGCAGAATCCAGCACCCAGTCTTTAGCATGGCATCTGAGTTCTTGCATGACCAGGTGTATGCTACCCATTCAGCGTCACTTCCCTCTGCATCACCCCTACACTGGACTCTCTGTCCAAATCATGTTGTTTATTGTTCCCTGAATTCCATAGTCATACAGTTTGCCTAATGCTGAACCCTTCACTGGTGCGCTGAAAGCTAGACCTGTCACTTGCTCATGGTCGTACTGATACTAATGGGGAAGGGCCAGTTTTAAACGAAGGTCTAACTCCAAATTGCTAGTGCCTTTCTTACAATGTGTTGCTATTAATTTATTGCATTTATTCTTAGGGAGCTAAACAGATATTGGTACTTTTCAATGAAATGAAGAAAATCCATTTTTGGAGAGGGAGTGATGTTCAATTTTATTATACATTTACGTCTTTCCCCCTATGTTTATGAGTGTTTTGAGGACAGGGACCATGTCTTATTCCTGTTCCTATCACCTTAATTGTCTTTCCTGGCATAGAGTAAGTGTTCTTGTATTTGAATGATGAATGAATCCACATGACTGGATTAGGCTGCCAATAACCTATATTCTCTGTTCTCAGCTCTGGCTCTAGCTAGATCCTTGTGGCCTTGAGCTGTTAGGGGAAACTTGTTTTTTAAAATGTGTTAGTATAGGAAGCTGCCAATAAAATATGAAACTCTTTATATTAAACTCAGCTCATTTGTTAGGTGGCTTGAAATGATTGTTAACAAATAGGCAGTTTTATTCCTATACTGTTGTGTTCCAGTCCAGCTGTTGATTGCTTAGATATGAGTTCCTGCTATTTTATAGGCAAGTGTGCTATTAGTTTTAATTGTAGTTTACTTAAAACTAATTCTAGTAAAATAGTTCCCAGTTTAGGTGGCAACCATGAATATATTAATGTTTGTGCTGTTAAGAAGGCATCACGATAAGCTGTTTCTGAGTTCTATTAATATTCATTTGCTACTTCTTCATTCCTTCCGAAGAATTTCTGCTCTAGATTATCTCCATTCTAATTCTAATTTTATGATTTCATTTTGAGAGCTAAATCCTTTATCCTCAAATGATGTACTAAGTGGTTTATGATTACATACTGTTTCTTAGGGCTGTAACCACAAACACGGGATGAGGAGGCAGTAGTTTTCTAAGTTCTGACTGTTGTTATCATTGATAGGAATGTCCCCAGGATTAGGAGTACATGGTTGTAATATACTTAACTTTGGCCCTAACAGGAATGATTCCCGCTCACCAGGGAGTATAAGCTACTTGCCTTCATTCTTCACCAAGCTTGAAAATACATCACCCATGGTTAAATCAAAGAAGCAGGAGATTTTTCGTAAGTTGAACTCCTCTGGTGGAGGTGACTCTGATATGGGTAAGTGGGATTTCTTTCATGAACCCCAAATAAAACATGCATTAATAATGATCTCCAGTGTTGCCTCTCCTATAATACTTGAGTTTGAAGGCTCTTTACAGGACATCTATCCAACACATCTGATCCTAGAGTTCCTTCTCAAGTGTCTGCCAGCCCGTGAAGAGTTCTAATTAGGAAGCAGGAGTTCGCTCCTTTCTGAAGCTGTGCCATTTCTCTTTGAAGGAATCTGTGTCTAGGTTACTTTTCTTTACGTGGGACTGGATTAACTCTCCATAGTTTATTTTTCTTTCTCCCCTACCCGTCAGTCTTCCTTTTGTCCATTTGGGCCCATCCCCACATAACATCTCCTCAGATATTTGAAGACGTGTCTTTCAGGAGTCCTCTCAATCAATGTCCCCAGTTTCATCAGCTGTGCATCACATGTCCTCATTCTTAGTACCCCTACCATCTCAATTATTCTCCACAAAAAACATTTAGCCTAGCCTTTCACTAGGTTTCACGTAATACAAAATAGAGTAGTGTAATATGATCTATGCTAAATTCATCATTTTTCGCCTAAGACTATTTAAAGTAGCATTTAAACTAGCCTAAGACTATTAGCTGTTGTGTTGGCAGCCTGTACACTGTTAAGTTATGAAGTACACTGTTAAGTACTTAGTATGAATGTTGATGTCAAGGTCTTGGGCTACTTTTAATTCACGCCTTGCCCTCGCTCTACTTTTGCAATAACTAGCTCCAAGTATAGGACAAGTCCAAGTCCGTCTGTGCTTGCTCCAGTCCAACTACTTTTTCTACCTTACCGGTGTCTTTCTGGTCTTGAGTTGATTCATTCACTATTCATATGCAACTCTGATAAACTCACAGTGTAAAAATACAACATTGGCCAGGCACGGTGGCTCACACCTGGAATCTCAGCACTTTGGGAGGCCAAGGCAGGAGGACTGATTGGGCCCAGGAGTTCCAGATTAGCCTGGATAACACAGGGAGACCCCATCTCTACAAAATATAAAAAACTAGCTGGGTGCAGTGGTATACGCCCCTGTAGTCCCATTTACATGGGAAGCTGAGGTGGAAGGATCGCCTGAGCCTGAGAAATTTGAGGCTGCAGTGAGCCATGATCGCTCCAGCCTAAGCCACAGAGTGAGATGTCTCAAGAAAAAAAAAAATTACAAAAATTGTCTGGGTGTGGTGGCTCACGCCCATAATCCCAGCACTTTGCAAGGCCAAGATGGGTGGATCACCTGAGATCAAGAGTTTGAGACCAGCCTGGGCAACATGGTGAAACCCCGTCTCTACTAAATATATAAAAATGAGCTGGTCATGGTGGCGTGCGCCTGTGATCCCAGCTACTCGGGAGGCTGAAGCATGAGAATCACTTGAACCTGGGAGGCAGAGGTTGCAGTGAGCCAAGATCGTGCCACTGCACTCCAGCCTGGGCAACAGAGCGAGTCTCTGTCTCAAAAAAAATAATAAAATAAATAAAATAAAATATAAAATCAGTAATAATGGTAGCAAAAGGTTATCTAGCATGTACTACGTGGTAGGCTCTATTCTAAGCACGTGTAGATATAATCTCATTTATTCCTCACAACAACCCTACATATTACACATTACAATTATCTCCATTTTGTAGATGAGGAAACATACTCAAGTTTAAGAGTTGGAACAGGTTACATATCTAGTAAGTAATGAGGCTGCTGTTCAAACCCAGGCATTCCAACTCCAGAGTCCATGTTGCTAATGATGGACCAGCTGGCTTCAACAGTTCCATACTCATAGCATCTTAGGCAGATTGTTGGTAAATACCCTGGCTAATGCTCTGTGGCAGAACCTTTCCTCTGGGTTGATATGCAAGTATTAATCAGAACCTCCTCGTGCTCTCTCAGCACTCTCTCAGCACACTCAGTACTATCCCCCGGTCTTATCAGTCTTTTCCTCAGTCCCTGTGATAGAAAGACTTTGGGTATACCGTAGTCTGGTTTATTCTTTCTTTTTTTTCTTAAGTTCAGCTTTGTATTGAACACATTATAAGAGATTTAGTCAAAACGACTAAAGCCCATGTCATCACACTCCTCAGATTCTTCCTTCTTTGCTTCCACTTTCTTCTCCTTAGCTGGAGCAGCAGTAGTGGAGTGGGCAGGATCTCCTGCTGGTGTAGCACCAGCTGCTGGAGCAGGTCCACCAGCCCCTACATTGCAAATGAGGCTCCCAGTGTTGACATTGGCCAGGGCCATTGCAAACAAGCTAGACCAAAAAGGTTCAACATTTACACCAGTTGCTTAATGAGGGCATTGGTCTTATCCTCTGTGATGGTCACCTCATTGCCATGCAGAGTGAGGGCTGAGGAGATGCAGGCAAGCTCGGAGACAGAGGCCAGGGCGCAGGCAAGTGTGGGGCTGGCACTACCGGATGTGGTGCTAGTCGCTGGATCAAGTGAGGGCCTCACCCCAACGTGGCCTTAGCTTCCTTGGAAGGACTGAGCACTGTGGCGGCAGCTGAGGAAAGGGTGATCTGCTTTATTTCTGTGATCTACCATCTACTAGTCTCCTGACCCTGTCAAAAGAAAGTGTGGGGGGTCTTGCACTGTGATACGTGTTTAGATCTGTGCCACTCTGTTTCTGAACTTGTCCTCGCTCTTAATTACTAGATTCTCTGTTTAGGTGGCAACAAAATAATCTAAAAGACAAATATTTTAGAATGCTGATGAGAATTGTTACCAGGTTTACAGATACCCTTTCTTTTCTTTTCTTTTCTTTTCTTTTTTTTTTTTTTGAGATGGAGTTTTACTCCGTGGCCCAGGCTGGAGTGCAGTGGCGCAGTCTTGGCTCACTGCAACCTCTGCCTCCCGGGTTCATGTGATTCTCCCGCACCAGCCTCCCAAGTAGCTGGTATTACAGGCACCCATCACCAAGTCTGGCTAATTTTGTATTTTTAGTAGAGACGGGGTTTCTCCATGTTGGCCAGGCTGGTCTCGAACTCCCAACCTCAGGTGATCCGCCCACCTCAGCCTCCCAAAGTGCTGGGATTACAGGCGTGAGCCACCATGTCTGGCCACCTTTCTTTTAAAAAAATATTACTATTTTCTGTCTCCAGTCTTCAACAGTTTAATGTATTATTTACAGCTCCTCAAGTGTCACCAACAAAAATATACTCTCATTTTCAAATTCTTTCGGCACTCATAGATGAATCTGTGTGAGCATGGAGAGCTAGAGATCTCAGTGCAGCCGGGAACTGAGATGCAAATCATTTCACCTTTGTGTGGTTTGCTCTCATCCGCTAGTCTATCTTACCCTTAAAGTGGGAAACTCTTGACAGGGAAATGCCATGTTTGAAATGAAGAAGCCTACTTTATAGTTTCTCCTCTCTTGCCTAATGTTTTGAGTAGTGTACTATGTTGGGTGTTTTAGTATGCCAGATGGTCTCTACTCCCTGAAGCTGTATGATGAAACAAGTACCTAACTTTAACAGGAGATAATTAATGTCTTAAGGGAAGTACTAACAGAATTGCTTTAGAGTCTGGGATTTTTTTTTATTGCAAGAACTATTTTTCATGGTGGAAAGGAGAATTTATATTAAAGAACCAGTGGGCTCCTGGGCCCACCATGGCACATTTAGCCTTCACTGAGAAGCAGAACTAAATGAAAGCCATCAGCGGCTAACACAGCTTCACTTCAGCTCATTGTATCCAAATCCAGTGTTCCCAAGGACATCAATGACTTTATTGTTTTGAAAACTGTAATGCTTTAAAACTTACTTTATTGGATTCTCTTTGCAGCTTTTGACACAGTGAACCACTTTCCTTCCCTGAAATGCTTTCTTTTGGCTTTCTGATGCCATGTTCTCCTGTTTCTTCTCTACTTCTCTGGCCACTTGTGTCTCCTTAGAAGCTCAGTCTTGCTTTGCCTGGCCCTTGACTGTTAGTTTTCCCCAGGGCTCACTTCTTAGCCCCTTTCTCCTCATGCCTTATAATCTGAGTCATCTCATCTACTCAGGATTTGAATGGTCACCTGTATGCTGAAAACTCCCAAATTTGTATCTGTAGTCCAGCTTTTCCTACTAAGCTCTACTTACATATCTTTGCAGACCTCATTACTTCTTGACTAACTTACTGGCTCCTTAAGTATCTAAACTTGAATTCATATTCTACCTCCCCACACAAAAAGTTCCTCCTGCTTCCCTACCACAGTTACCTTTACCCTGGCTGTCACTATCCTGGTCTCTCTGCCTCCTGATGGGAGTTACCTCTTCCTGTCAAGTTGGCCTCCACAGTGGCTTTCACATGCCTACCTTCCCTTCTGCTAAGTTCTGAGCAGTTACCACATTCTTGCTCAACAGTAGGTACCAGTCACCTGGACTGCTTATTAAATAGTTGAACTATGGGGCCCCAGGAATGTAGACAATTTGCTAAGCTACCCAGGTGATTCTAATTTGGCCTCAGCAAGTACCACACTGCACTGTAAGCTCCATAAGCAAAGGAGGGGGTATCCTGCAAATGTAGTATCTAAGGATTATCATTGGTTAACTTATAGGAAATTGTCTTCATCTGACCATTTTTGATCAATAAGAAGGTAATCTTACGATTCAGCCAAATAACTGCTCAATTAAATGTCTATCGAATGAATGAATGACTCCTATTCCACACACTTCATGATAACAAGGCTCTGCTATTTCAGGCTCAAATTATTTACCTAGTCACCTGGCTCATAAGAAGACTATCATCCATGGCCATTGTTTTCTAGTTCTTCTGAAGACTTTTCTCCTCTGTCAGTTTAAAGCCTCCCTAATCAAGTTTGTTTCTAGGCACATGCACTCTTCCCTCTTCTCTAATGTGCTCACCCCTTGGGTAAGAGTCCATCGTTCTGTGGTTTCATTAGAAATTTCATTGTGGTGGGGCACGGTAGCTCACGCCTGTAATCCCAGCACTTTGGGAGGCTCAGGTGGGCAGATCACCTGAGGTCAGGAATTCGAGACCAGCCTGGCCAAAATGGTGAAACTCCGTCTCTACTAAAAATACAAAAATTAGCTGGGTGTGGTGGTGGAGGCCTATAATCCCAGCTGCTCAGGAGGCTGAGGCAGGAGAATTGCTTGAACCCAGGAGGCAGAGGTTGCAGTGAGCCTAGATCACACCATTGCACTCCAGCCTGGGTGACAATGAAACACCTCTCAAAGGAAAAAAAAAAAAGAAATTTCACATTCTTCGGGACACATCATTTGGCCACCCACTTGCTTTCTGCATTCTTTTTTTCTCTTTAAAATTCTTAGCATCAAGTTGGGAATGACGGAAACACCAATTTATGTCCCAAATTCTTCCCCTTTCTGGCACACTGCTTTATTATAGGCGGTTCCCAGGTCTTATGCTGTTAGCATTCAAACTGCAGATTACAAGTTGCACAGTCAGCAGGAATGAAAAGGATCAAGAGCCTTTTGTTTTTTCCAGCAAATATCCTGAGTTTCCAGTTAGCCATGCAGGGAAACACAGTCATTTTCATAGTATTCACTGTGGTGGCTTTCCTCTGGATCACATCCCAGGCTGCCTCAGACCTGTTGGTACTCATGGCGGTCATCCCAGAGTCCAAGGTTTCTTCTTCATCAGAAAGCCTTGGTTCCTGTTCTGAGAACAGCATTTTCCTATTTGTTTTTCTCCAGCAGTGCAAAGTTCCTTAACTTTTCTGGGTTACATTGCTCCTTTATTTACCTTTTTGGGAGAGTCTCACTGTGTTGCCCAGGCTGGCGTCAAATTCCTGAGCTCAAGCAATCCTACCGCCTCAGCCTCCTGAGTAGCTGGGGGACTAGAAGTGCACCACTGCACACAGGTTATTGCTCTTCTTTTGATGTTCTTACCTTACCTATTTCCTGATTTCCTTTTAAAAAACAGCCTGGGCAACAGAGTGAGACCCTGTCTCAAAAAAAAAAAAAGTTCTTCCATTTTATCTTCACTTAATGGGTGAAAAATAAAGGTTGAGGTCATGGAAAATAAAAAGATTAATTTTATTATAGGAATTTTTTGAGACTTTAGTTTGGTGTATATGATTATCACATCTTAATTAACTCAAATGTTTGCTTAAATATAGCAGCTGCTCAGCCAGGAACTGAGATCTTTAATCTGCCAGCAGTTACTACATCAGGTAAGACTGAAAAGACATTATTTACCAATACAAAATTGGCACAGCAGTAGTCAGTCCAACAAATATGTACTGAGTACCAGCTGTATACCAGGGGAGTGACTGCTCTAATATGAAAAAATGAATAAATAATTTAGTGAAGGAAGGTTTACCCAGTAGCACACAAAGGAACTGAGATCCAATAAATACCTATTGAAAAGATAAATGAACAAAAAGAATGGAAACTATTAAAGAACAAGGTTGAAACTAGGGAACTGGGAAAACTGTTGAGTAACTTTAATAAAAGTGTGAGTGACTGATTCACTTGGGAAACAAATTTCCTTAAGGAATTATTTGTGGATTAAGATGGTCTCTGGGCTGGGTGCAGTGGCTCACGCCTGTAATCCCAGCACTTTGGGAGGCCAAGGCAGGCGGATCACCTGAGGTTGGGAGTTCGAGACCAGCCTGACCAATATGGTGAAACCCCGTTTCCTAAAAATACAAAAAAGTAGCCCAGTGTGGTTGTGGGTACCTGTAGTCCCAGCTACTTGGGAGACTGAGGTGGGAGAATCCCTTGAACCTGGGAGGTGGATGTTGCAGTGAGCCAAGATCATACCACTGCACTTCAGCCTGGGTGCAACAGAGACTCTGTCTCCAAAAACAAAAAAAAAAGGGGGTCTCTGTGTGGTGGGTCCTGGTGGTGGTCTAGGTCACTTGCCAAGTGCTATGTGTATTCAGTGGGCTGATGGGGCAGTGCATGTTTGTTTCCTGACTGGCCTTTCAGAAATAAGTAGAAATGTTTTTGATTCTTTTTCAGGCTCAGTTAGCTCTAGAGGCCATTCTTTTGCTGATCCTGCCAGCAACCTCGGGCTGGAAGACATTATCAGGAAGGCTCTCATGGGAAGCTTTGATGACAAAGTTGAGGATCATGGAGTTGTCATGTCCCAGCCTATGGGAGTAGTGCCTGGTACTGCCAACACCTCAGTTGTGACTAGTGGTGAGACACGGAGAGAGGAAGGGGACCCATCACCTCATTCAGGTACAGCTTTCATTTTAGTGCTTTTCTGCTGCTTTTCCCCAAAAAAGCCAGTTTATTTCCCAAGCTCCGATGCATCACTAAGACATTTATGTCTTTACGTGCTCAGAGTTACCTCTTAGGGTTTCAGTTACTTAAAAAAGGTTTTTTAAAATCTACCCAGACATTATAGTAACATGAAATGGAAGAAAACTTTTACCCTAAGTGTCACCCTGGGATGTCCATTTTTTGTTTGTTTGCATCTAGTCCTCATCTATACATACTACATTGTAATTATAACACAAATATGTTTTTGAATACAAGTGATTTAACTGTAAACATTAGGTTTAATATAAAAGAATCATAAGCCGGCCAGGCACAGTCGCTCACGCCTGTAATCCCAGCACTTTGGGAGGCTGAGGCGGACGGATCATGAGGTCAAGAGATCGAGACCATCCTGGCCAACATGGTGAAACCCTATCTCTACAAAAAATACAAAAATTAGCTGGGCATGGTGGCAGGTACTCAGGAGGCTGAGGCAGGAGAATCGCTTGAACCCGAGAGGTGGAGGTTGCAGTAAGCCGAGATCACGCCACTGCACTGCAGCCTGGCAACAGAGTGAAACTCTGTCTCAAAATACATACATACACACACACATACACACACACACACACACAGTAAAATTAAAATAAAATAAATCATAAGCCATAGAAAAGAGTAAGAAAAAAGGTGGTAATCATAGCACTTTGGGAGGCTAAGTTGGGTGGATCACTTGAGCTTAGGAGTTTGAAACCAGCCTGGGCAACATGGTGAAAACCCCGTCTCTACAAAACTTACAAAAATTAGCTGGGTGTGGTGGCTCACGCCTGTAGTCCCAGCTACTTGTGGGGGCCGAGGTAGGAAGATCACTTGAGCCCAGGAGGCAGAGGTTGCAGTGAGCTGCGATTGTGCCACTGCACTCCAGCCCAGGTGACAAAGTGAGACCCTGTCTCAAAAAAGAAAAAAAAAAGAGTAGGAAAAAAGGGAAGAAAAAGAAACAGTTCTTCAGAGCACATCATCCAGAATGCTAATGCTTCTATCTGGTAAGCATTGTTTCAGACATGTCTCTGGATAGCCAGATAAGAGTTGCTAGAATGAGATTTTATACATTCTGTTAAAAACAAGCACACAAAAAAACCATAATAATCCTAAGCTTTAATCTTATAACCTTTTCCTTAATATTTTGAGAACTAATATCTCTTGTGCTTTTAAAAATTATCTGAAGTTCAGCAGTATTTCTGTTTTAGCTTAGATTTATTTTCCTGTTATCATCAAGCAAAAGATCTATCTCACTATGGTTAAGAAAAATATTAAAGAGATTAGAGATCTTTAAAAAAAAAAAAAAAAACTATACATGTTAACTTTTAAGACCGTATCAGTGTACTTCCTCCTCTGAAAAATGAGCATCATCATCTTCTTTCTGTTCTTACCTTCCAAGTTTTATTGGCTGTAAGTGTGTATGTTTTAAGGTTATAAGACTGGTGACATAGGCAATTACAATTGTACTGGTTGTATAGGAATTTGGGGCAGTGTGAAATTGTTTTGCTGTGGCTGAGGAAAAAGTTTGATGGTGACCTGGGCTCTGATCTCTTCTGAGCTCTTTTTGATATTTTCTTTTAGAGCACAGTCAGAGGTGTCTCACTTCTGTGAACTTCTGCTGAGTTAATCAGCTACGCAGTGTGGAAAATCCAAAAGGGCTATCAAAACTTGCTGAGCCTCTGCTCAAGTCCTGTAGTAGCATGAAGAACCTTTGTTCTGCAGTTTTTCCTTTATGTATTTCTTTGTGTGGTGTATTAACTCCAATTGGGAAGGGGGGTTGGTCATTAGTGAAGTATGATTTTTGTCACCCTGCCTTCTTTCTTTAGCAGTGTCTGTACTCTGAGGCCAGTAAAGAAGCCTTGATGTTCCAGAAATTTCAGTTCCTTAATTACCACATTTTAATGGCAGGAGGATGACCCTTGTTTTTTGTTTTGATTGTTACAAGTGAAATTCTGGCTTTCTTCTAAATACAAGCATACCTTGTTTTATTGTGCTTTGATTTTTTTTTTTTTTAACTGAAGGTTTGTGGCAACCCTGCGTCAAGCAAGTCTATCAGCACTATTTTTTTAATAGCATGTGCTCTCCTTTGTGTCTCTGTGTCATATTTTGGTAATTCTCACAATATTTCAGACTGTTCATGATTATTATCTGTGTGATGGTGATCAGTGGTCTTTGATATTACTATCGTAACTTTTGGGGCACCATGAGCAGCGCTCATATAAGATGGCAAACCACCCATAAAGGTGGTGTGTGTCCTGACTCCTCCACTGACTGGTTGTTCCCTGTCTCTCTCCTTTTCTGGCTTCCTTATTCCCTGACACACAACAATATTCAAATTTGGCCAGTTAATAACCCTACAATGGCTTCTAAGTGTTCAGGTGAAAAGAAGAATCACAAGTCTGTCACTTGAAATGAAAAGTTAGAAATGATTAAGCTTAGTGAGAAAGGCATGTTGAAAGCCAAGACAGGCTGAGAGCTACACCTCATGCGCCAAACAATTAGCCAAATTGTGAATGCAAAGGAAAAGTTTTTGAAGGAAATGGAAAGTGCTATTCCAGTGAACACACAAATGGTAATAAAGCAAAACAGTGTTTTGTGAAACACAGAAAGTTTTAGTGGTCTGGATAGAAAACCAAACCAGCCACAGCATTCCCTTAAGCCAAAACCTAATCCTAATCCAAGCCCTAACTCTTCAATTCTCTGAAGGCTCAGAGAGGTGAGGAAGCCACAGACGAGAAGGCTGAAGCTAGCAGAGGCCGGTTCAGAGGCTGAAGAAGCCGTCTCCATAACATAAAAGCGCAAGGTGAGGGAGGGAGAAAGTGCTAATGAAGATGTTGCAGCAAGTTACTCAGAAGACCTAGCTAAGATCATTGATAAAGGTGACTACATTAAACAACAGATCCTCCATGTAAACAAAACAGCCTTCTACTGGAAGAGTCCAAAACGTCAAAATACAGGCTGACTCTCTTGTTAGGGGCTAATGCAGGTGGTGACTTGAAGTTGAAGCCAGCGCTCCTTTACCGTTCTGAAAATCCTAGGGCACTTAAGAATTATGCTCGGTCTCCTCACCTGTGCTCTAGAAACGGAACAAAGCCTAGATGACAGCATGTGTTTACAGAATGGCTTGCTGAATATTTTAAGCCCACTGTTCAGACCTACTGCTTAGAAAAAAAAAATGATTTTCAATACTGCTCATTAACAATCCACTTAGTCACCCAAGAGCTCTGATGGAAAGGTTCAAGGAGATGAATGTTGTTTTTACGCCTAACACAACATCCATTCTGCAGCCCATGGATCAAAGAGTAATTTCTACTTTCAAGTCTTATTATTTAAGAAATACATTTCATAAGGCAGTAGCTGCCACAGTGATTCCTCTGATGGATCTGAGCAAAGCAAACTGAAAACCTTCTGAAAAGGATTCACCATTTTAGATGCTATTAAAGACATTTGTAATTCATGGGAGGAGTTAAGAGTATCAATATTAACAGGAATTTGGAAAAAGATGATTCCCAACTCCCATGGATAACTTGGGAGGGTGTCAGTGGAGGGAGTCACTGCAGGTGTAGTAGAAATAGCAAGAGAGGCTGGGTATGATGGCTCATGCCTGTACTCCCAGCACTTTGGGGTGGCTGAGGCAGTAGAATCACTTGAACTCAGGAGTTTGAGACCAACCTGGGCAACATAGTGAGACCCCATCTCTGCAAAAATTTTAAACAGTAGCCGGGTGTGCTGGTATGCACCTGCAGTCCCAGCTACTTCTGTCTGAGGTGGGAGGATTGCTTGAGCCCAAGAAGTTGAGGCTTTAGTGAGCTGGTAAGCCGTGATTGCACCACTGCAGTGCAGCATGGGCAGCAGAGGTGAGACCCTGCCTTAAAAAAGAAAAAAGAAAAAAAAGAAATAACAAAAGAACTAGAACTAGTAGTGGAGCCTGAAGATGTAACTGAATTGCTGCAATCTCATCATCAAATTTGAAATGGATGAGTTGCTTCTTAGGGATAAGCAAAGAAAGTGGTTTCTTGAGATTGAATCTTCCTCTGAAGATGCTGTGAACATTGTTGAAATGACAACAAAGGATTTAGAATACTACATTACATAAACCAGTTAATAAAGCAGGGTTTGAGGGATCGACTCCAATTTTGAAAGTTCTACTGTGGCTAAAATGCAATCATTGCATGTTACAAATAAATATTTCATGAAAGGAAAATAAATTGCCACAGCCACCCCAGCCTTCGGCAGCCACCATGCAGGTTTAGTCAGCAGCCATCAACATGGAGGCAAGACCATCCACCAGCAAAATAATTGTGACTTACTGAACCCTCAGTATCTCTGAGGTATGCCTGCAGTGTTTTATTTCATTGAGTACCAGGATCTGGATTCTCTGTGTTCCCATTATGCTTTTTTCATTTAGCACTATATAATCATTAGCATTTTGAGAACTTAATATATTAATACTTTAACTTGAATTTCACTTTTAGGAGGAGTTTGCAAACCAAAGCTGATCAGCAAGTCAAACAGCAGGAAATCTAAATCTCCTATCCCTGGGCAAGGCTACTTAGGAACCGAACGGCCCTCTTCAGTCTCCTCTGTACATTCAGAAGGGGATTACCATAGGCAGACGCCAGGGTGGGCCTGGGAAGACAGGCCCTCTTCAACAGGTAAGAAGCCTGCTTTAACTTAGAAAATGAGACAAAGCAGTAATATCAATGTCTTGGTTATTAGTTCTTCAAAATTCAGCAACTCTTCTAATTTGGAAACCTATATTCCCATTTCTGTATCATTAGTAGGTTCCACTTCCCAGAACAGAAATATTTTTTTGAGGGGTCTTGCTCTGTCGCCCAGGCTGGAATGCAATGGTATGATCATGGCTCACTGCAGCCTCGACCTCTGAGGCTCAGGTGATCCTCTAGCTGGGACTAGAGATGTGCACAACCATACCTGGCTAATTTTTCCTTTTTTTAACATTTTTTGTAGGGACAAGGTCTCACTGTGTTGCCCAGGTTGGTCTCCAACTCCTGAACTCATTCCTCCTGCTTTGGCCTCCCAAAGCATATTACAGGCATCAACCAATGCACACGCCCAGAATATGCACATATAACCTGAAACATTTTTAGAATGCAAAGCCTGATTACCATAAACAAAGGAAGAGCTATGAAAAAATAATCTCAACCATTCTCCTCACTTCTGTATTACACTGGTAATGAACATTTGCAAAGCAAATAAGGTGGTTTTAGTTACTTTGAGAACTGTACCTGAATGCACCCATGCCACTTCTAAGAGAACTTAACTTTCTCTAAGATACCAATATGAAGGGAAATACTAAGAAATCAAAATTAGAAATGAGAAGACTAGTTTAAAAAGCCATCATCTGGCCAGGCGCGGTGGCTCATGCCTGTCATCCCAGCATTTTGGAAGGCTGAGGCGGGCGGATCACTTGAGGGCAGGAGTTTGAGACCAGCCTGGCCAACATGGTGAAATGCCGTCTCTACTAAAAATACAAAAATAAGCCGGGTGCAGTGGCACGTGTCTGTAATCTCAGGTACTCAGGTGCCTGAGGTGGGAGAATCGCTTGAACCTGGGAGGTGGAGACTGCAGTGAGCTGAGCTTGCGCTGCTGCACTCCATCCTGGGCAACAAAATGAGACTCCATCTTAACAAAAACAAAAAAAGCCGTCATGTCTCTGTACATTCACTACATTTACACAAACTGATGAAAAACAATACTCCAGCACACTCATTATTTCCTATTTTGTGCCTATTTGTAAACTTAAAAAAAGTATATAATAACTATGATCATGGTAGCTTTAAAAAGCAACAGACTTTTAAAATAAAACTGGGATATTATGAATTTTAGAGTCTCAGAGAATTATAAGCCATCTTTTCCTTAGGATTAAATACAAATATGTCACTGAAAAAAATCTGAAATGTGCCCTTCCCCTTAAGATAGATATAAATTATATCAGCCTTTTGCATTATAAAACTCATGCCACATGACATGCAAAGTGGTTGTGTTTGAGTTTGAAAGCTTACAGCCTAGACCAGTGGTTGTGGCTTCTCAAATCTCTCTTAGGGAAGAATTAATTAGACCATACATGAGATTTATTATTTGATGAAATGGTTATGTTTTATGTTTTTGGTTTTTTTTTGAGACGGAGTTTCACTCTTGTTGCCCAGGCTGGAGTGCAATGGTGCTATCTTGGCTCACTGCAACCTCCAACTCCTGGGTTCAAGCGATTCTCCTGCCTCACCCTCCCAACTAGCTGGCATTACAGGCATGCGCCATCACGCCCGGCTAATTTTGTAAGACGGGGTTTCTCCATGTTGGTCAGGCTAGTCTCGAACTCCCGACCTCAGGTGATCCACCCGCCTCGGCCTCCCAGAGTGCTAGGATTACAGGCGGGAGCCACTGCACCTGGCCTGTTTTTGCGTTTTCTTAAGCTGTAGGAGGCTTTCTGGGGACAATTAAACATCTAGAAACTGATGAAGGGTAGCAGTGTTCATTAATTACCTCATTTCTCAATCTTGTATACTTTAAAATCTGCCCAGTGAGATTCAGCAGATGACATGCATCCTGCTGCCCCTCAGTCTGCAGATGTTCCTGGGTACTTGTCTGTTGTTGTCTGAGAACTGTACTCTTGCATTTCTCTTGAAGAGTTAAGAAAGCTCTTGGTATAACCTGACTCTGTTTCAATTAGAGCTTAATACTCAATAGTTCAACTTGGATTTTCCATGGAAACACCTGATAGTTACAGACTTAACTAAAAATCTAGTCTGGGCTTTCTCTTCTGGGCTCAACAGCCCTCAATCGTATGCTACTCATGTTACTCTTCTTTTTTGGATCCACACTGACTGCTACATATTATTGGCTAGGATTTAAGTGGTGAGACTTTGGCCCTTCCATGTTGTATTCATTTTGCTTTCATGGTGTCACATGACCATTTTAGAACAATCCTATTCTACTCCATCCTACAAAAGTTGGATTGGATGAAGTAGCAGTTATGCTCATGACAATGAAAACCTAATTTTTCTTTTGTCAGGCTCAACTCAGTTTCCTTATAACCCTCTGACTATGCGGATGCTCAGCAGTACTCCACCAACACCGATTGCATGTGCTCCCTCTGCTGTGAACCAAGCAGCTCCTCACCAACAGAACAGGATCTGGGAGCGAGAGCCTGCCCCACTGCTCTCAGCACAGTACGAGACCCTGTCGGATAGTGATGACTGAACTGCACAAAGTGAGGGGAACAGGGTGCAGGAGAGGGATCTCTAGTTTTTGGTGGTTTAATTTTTAGTAGCAGGTCAAAAACCTGCCCTCCTATGACTTATTCCCTGAGACTTTTCAGGAGAGCCAGCCCACAGATGATGAAGAAATGATGGAAATTCATTTGGAGAGTCAAATGGGAAAAAACCATACAAAAAACTGCCTTTGATACAGGCAATTCAGTGGACTATAATAATAGTGGAGGGTTGAGATGTAGAGTTTTTAAAAAGTGGACAGTTCCTGTTCTTACATCTGTTTGTAAAGAAAACCATAATGTCTTTAAATCACTCTTCTGTAAATAGATGACCTTTTTGCAGTGTATATCCCCTTGCTGTAGTATCTGGTGTACTTATGTTCAAATCAGCGCATCAACTTTGGGGGTGATTTTTAAAAATCTTTTTGTCTATCTTTTTAACCCTAGCCTTCTAAACCACCTCATACAGCCCAGTTACATAATGTTGGCTGTCACGGGCATTGTACTTTTATCTGATTTTGTTTCCTCTAAATTCAGCTTTCCGGTGATGTTTAAAATCTTGTGAAAATGTTTAGATTTTTAACACAGACCCTGTCATAAAATCTGTACGTTAGGGTCAAAAGGTAGAAGTAACAAATTCTGCCATATTGTAAATTTCCAGTGCAGGCTTTAATTTTTTTTTTTTCTTTTTCATTAGTAGCACTGAAAAAATATTACTGCATGGGTATGTTCTAGTTCAGTTTATAAAGTTTTAAAGGCTTATTTGAGGCATACCTCACTGTTATGCACACTGGTAATTTAACCATGCCCCTAAGTATTCCTTTTCTCCTGCATTTGATGCAGCCCAACAAAGCTTTTGTTTTGAAATAAATTTGACTACCCTGTCCATAGCTACAGTAGATTATTTGTGGTTTAAGGCTCCTGGTGTCTCAGGTTCCAAAGGAAAAGCTTACATATTTTTCCCTTAGTTTGATATATATGATTGGTTGGGTTAAAAGATAATGATCTGTGTAGTATTTAGACGTGCTTTGTGCTGTATCCTGAAAAACTCATGGTGAACACAGTCCTTTTTCCCTATCACTATGGACCAGCACTTACTCTCACTTTGCTTCCTTGGGATAAGAGTTTACTGTTAAATGTTTTCATTTCACAGATTCTCAAGGTGCAAATAATTTAAAAGACTGAATTCTAAACTAATTATGGTACTAGAGGGCCAGTTGTATCTTTCATTAAGAATTGCTTGCTGAATTTTAAAGCTTTTTTCATACAATTTATCATAGCATTTAATTATCTTTCCATAACATATAGATACTAAGTTTTGGGAGAATGCCACTGGTAACTGGAAAGGGGAGAAATAGATCTCTCAAGATGATAAAAATCAGTACTTTACAGACTTTCAAGTAGACCTAAACTTTTAAACAAAAGTACTCAAGGCTTTTAAGGAAGCAGCTCTGTGATTAGCTACTGACCAAGACCCTCCTATCACTAGTGTCTAATCCCTATGTTACAGATGAAGACACAGGTTTAGTACTTTGCCCATACAGTTAAATGAGTGACAGAGATAGGCCATAAGCCCACATTTGTCTCCAGTCAAAGCTTTCACACTCCTGTCCCTGTTCCACTTCTGTATACCTGAGGTCCCCAACACAAACTTTAGATCAGGCTTAGTGGTCAGCGTTCCTAGTACTTGGAAAGTTGGTATATTTACAATAGATATATGTAAATACATAAAAATTTCAAAATGAATGAGAAACAGTGACTAAATGTTCCACTTCACAGTTTTCTGCTGAATTTTTCTTTCCAGGTACTGGTAATATTTTAGAATTTGTTAATAATTTATATTGCCAACCTACCATAAAAGAGATTATGATGGTATTTTTCTATGACCCTGAGGGTCTTAAGCTATTCTGAGTCAGAATACAGTTGACCCTTGAACAACACGGGTTTGAACTGTGTGGGTCCACTTATATACGGATTTTCTTCCACCTCTGCCACCCAAGATAGCAAGACCAACCCCTCCTCATCCTCAGCCTACTCAACATGAAGATGACGAGGATGAAGACCCTCATGATGATCCACTTCCACTTAATGAATAGTAAATATATTTTCTCTTCCTTATAATCTTAATAACATTTTCTCTTCTCTAGCTTACTTTATTGTAAGAATACAGTATATAATACATATACAAAATATGTGTCAATCGACTATGTTATCCGTAAGACTTCTGGTCAACAGTAGGCTATGAGTAGTTAAGTTTTGGAGGAGTCAAAGTTAGATGTGGATTTTTTACTACTTACGAGGTCTATGCCCCTAACTCCTGCATTATTTGAAGGTCAACTGTATAGTTTCTGAGAACATGTCAGATCAGAGCCTAACTTGTTACTCTTGCAGTTCCACTTGAGGACCCGAAGGTGAGCTGCTGTGAACCACTCACTCCATCCTCATCATAATGAATGTGCGTATTACTTTATTTACCATCACCTGGAGAAGAAATCTCAGAATGAGAGTTAAAATCTAGTAACAGTTCTTGGTTCAAAATAAATGAAAGGACAGAATTCTCACATGGCTTACCTATGGAGGTTCACCTTATCATGATTTAAGTGGTAAGCACAGCACAGAGCAGCACTGACAACTTACTGAGGTTCACCGCAAACCAAGGCGTGATACTCTTTGTAGACTTAGATTTCACTGTTCTGACACTATATCCTTACACATGATTTTTTAGCACCCAGAACTAAATTAAGGTCTTCCTAATACTCTTCATAGAAGTATTCTGACAGCCAATTTTCCAGTGCATGTTTATGATTGGAAATTGCATAATGCTTTAATTTTGGTACACTGAGTGATTCTATTTTAAAAATATCTATGCCCTGAAAACTCCAGTGACCACTGGACAGTTCAAAAAATTTAATTACATGATTTTAACCAATTCACTTTTGAATTTAGAACAATCAGTAAAGGAGATCAGTCCTCCTTTTGCTTCAGTACCTTATTTTACAACAGTGCAAATGAACTGTAATGAGAACACCCACATGAGGAGACTGTCCTGAAAACTCCTAGTGTTTCCAACAACCAGACCACTGAGTCACTGTGGATGATTTAAAATTAATAAATAAATAAAACTTGGAAAGAAAAACCTTTCAGTAACCCCTGCAGTTGTGAAAAGGTAAAAACATTCTCAATGCAAAAAGGTGAGTGGTTGACATTAATTTTTTTAAGAAATCACCATATGTTAATACTGGTTTCTACTGAAACTCAGTCTGATTTATATTGTATCTTATCTCTCTGAGCTAGACTTGATAAATGGCATTAGCTGGATGGTAAATATTGAGATTAGAGAAAAAATAGGAAGAAATTTACATCTGCAACATACAAAACTCTAGTTTTAGTCTAATCCCTGAGGATTTGGACCTCAAGGTTTCCGGGTTTTTATTCTTCAGGAAGTGTTTTTTTTTTTTTTTTTTTTTGTGAGAAATGCAAAGATTACTGGGATACATACAATCTTGTTGTATAGTCTCATTTATTATGAAAAGATTCTTCCAGTATGTACATACGAACCAAAAATATCAGTTTATCAGTCCCACTCACATCCCACCCCCACAGGCATACCAACAGGGTCCTTCATGGTACCTAGAAAAACTGTCTTTTTCCTTAGGTAAATGGCTAAAAATGTACCATACAACTGCTGCGGTAAACGCATCCACCTATGTATCTTTACATACTTTGAGGCAGTGTGGCAAAGCTCTTCCAGCACAGCAGTCTATTCATTCAAAGTCATCTAACCAAATACCTTCTCCCACAGCTAAGAAAGAATCCCAGTGTTTCCCTAGTTTAGAGATGAAAATACTGAAATTGCAAAAGCAAAAAGGCTAGGACTAAGATCCAGGTCAGTAGTTCAACTATAGCAGCAATACACATCAGAATTACGAAGAGTTTTAAAATATACCTGTAGGGGCCTATTCTGACTCAGAACAGCCTGGGCTGTGTGTCCTTAAAGAGTACTTGAGATGACTCAGTTGTGTGACTAAGGCTGCAAAGGAAGTAGAGCGTTCAGATAACGTAGACAAAAAGTTACATCGTTCTTCCTAGCCCACCCCCACTTTTAGTTTTATATAACCAGATACATATGGTTCACTTTTATTTAAATTCAAATGGGTGCTATACTGTCATGTGCCTAATCCCCACTTTAAAACTTCATACTGGATGCTGGTAGCAAACTAAGATATTTTCCTTTTTTATGCATTAAATTCCATACTGTGCTTCATGAAACAGATTATAAGAAGAACAATTCACCATAATCCCCCTTTGCCATGAAGAAGGTAATTCTGGTTAGTTTGCCAGGTATTGATAAAGTACGAGAAGAGAGGGCAGCAAATCAGGAGACCAAAAGCTTATAGTAGAAGTGCCAGGCTGAATCACCACACCCACAGCCCACAGGAACGCCAGCCCATAATAATCTATAGTTCTACTCAGACCAGCAGGGACAGCACCAAGTCACGTGTTACAACTGAAAGCATCACTTGACAGCAGTCCTGAAAGATCATAATCAGTTGGGAATGAAAGTCATTTTTCCTTTAAAATACAAAAATGGCAGTGTATACAACTCCCCCTTCACTAAGGCTAAATTGAGGAAACCTGAATATCAAAAACGACAGATTTAAGCCATTGATTTGGGTGCCACAGAGACAGGAATGACAGCTATTCTTCCGCATTGCTAGACATTATTCTCCCTACACAAAAATGGATTTAGAGCTTGACAGAATTTAAGTCAAAGGTCTACTTTTCTTTGACAGCTCAGCCAACTCTTCCCTGATGTGTTGTACAGAAATTTCATCTTTTTTCAGCTTTGCTTGCTTCAGTGCTTCCTGGTAGATCTCTTCTGCTTGTGTATATCGTTCTAAAATAACCCAGAGAGAAGGGACAGTAAGAAGAAAGTGTATGTTTCCCAGGTGATTCTGAAGAGACAGCACTAATGTGGATATAGGGCTAATTTACTGTGTGCTTATGAAGTGACAGGCTGGGGCTGCCTCATTTCATCCCCATCTGACAGGCTGGAACTCCACTGAATGCTGGGGGATTCTATATAGTCCTTTCCAATATATCTTGAGGCCTTTGATGAGCCAAAGATTTCATGAATGGTGGTATGTGTAATACACCTGTCATCCCAGGTTTCTGAAAATGATAGGTATAGTGTGCTGACACTAAGAAATGTCTGTCAAACTGATACTTCCTGTCATACAAGCTTCACCAGCACTCTGTGAGAAACACATTGTAACTGAACACATTTAGAAATCCGTAAAGCACTACTGACGTGTAAGGTACTATCATTGCAAGGTTTTCTCCAGCTTGATGGGGTTTGACAGGCTACTGCAGGTCTGCAGAAGTTATGTGAATTGAGCACAACAGTACTTCAACCTAATTAATACCTTCTTTGTCTGCCATTCAACCAGCCTTTTAATTTACGTGTTTCTTTGTTGGCCCTTGCCCTCCCTACATACCATTTCACAAATTTATCAATCCAGTGACATCCCTCCCTTAAAGGAAGTCAGTTAAGTTTCCATTGCTACCTACCTCTGTGCATCAAAACTGCAGCTAGATTACTGAGTACCATGTGTAGCTCAGGATGATTTATCTGTCTTGCCAGATCTGATGCCCTTTGCATATAAATATAGGCCTCATCAAAGCGGCCCTGTGCATCCAGGGTAGTAGCCAGGTCACTCATCAGCACAATGGTCTATATGGAAAAGAAAAAAGTAGTTTCTTTAAAAACATGCCTGCACAGAACTTTAATGTGGAGTGCATCCAACTCTGAATACATAAGATTTCATCTTTCCTAGCATTCCACAAAAGATGAGGGATACCAGCCTTTAACAAATTTGTGGGCATTTGGTAATCACATTGTACAGTGGAGAATGTTAGTTCGACCTTCTGGGAAATACAAATCTGGAAATTAGGAAACAGTACATATTAATCCAACTAATTACCCAATTAGAAACACCAAATGAAAAACAACAGCAAGATGCTATACATACGATCTCATTTAAGGCTGAGCAACTTTGAGAAGCCAGCCTCGTATGGTTTGATTGCCTCTAGAACCCCCCTGTATTATGTTGTTCCTGCTGATAACCCTGAGGCTCATCAAAAACAAGAAACATACCATCTATTTTAGGAAGATGCCCAGTAAGTTTTTTTTAATTTGGCTACTGTAACAGGTACACTTCCATACCTACTTCCCCACTGATGCCATGCTTTAAGCCCCCTGACCCTAGTACTTGGAGATCTGAATTCTGTGCTTGCTTGTTTATTATTCCTCACTCTATTAAGGGACTCTTCATAATAAGTCATAAATCCCTTTCATGGAGATAATTCATAGCTCAACCCCCCTTTTCTTCCAAAACATATTACTCACCCTGCCCATGTACCCCAGCCTTGGGACACATTCAGTTAAAATAGTTATGTCTTATATTGGGGGTAGCGAGCATTCACAGACAAAGCAATTGCACTCCTTACATCTAAGAACTTATTTGGATGGAGGGGAGACCCAAAGAGATGATTTCAATTCAATGTGTTTAGTGTTCTAACACAGAGCTTTACACGTTACACTTAAATTCTATAATATGCCAATGGTTTAAAAGTTTTTTTAATGTGGTCCCTTGTTCCTTCCCTCACCTCCTGCCATTTTAACCGTGGGGTAAGGGAGGCAAGGATATCTGTGTATTAAACTGTTCCCCATAAGCTTCTAATGGGGGTTATCTACAGACCCCACTCAAATACTGTGCTGTGTCCATTGAAGCCTGACCAGTCCTGCCTTGTAGAAAGGTTGCTCTGTTGTGCAAACCGTGGATCACGCGAAAAGTTCTGGGCAGACCTAGTAACTGATAACTAGTCCCAAATCCTTTCTGAAACAAGTAGTTGGGGTGAGGGTGCTGGTGGTAAGAAAATAAGTAGACTGGGGAGAAAGGAGGATCTAAGACCATCTGCTGATCCTGTTACCAATGAGTGTGACATTTCACACCCTTCAATTTTGAAACCTTTGTTTTATATTCCCTCTTCTGTGTTTTCCTCCCTTACCTGTGGGTGTCTTTCTCCTTGTATTTCTTCAGAAATCTGCAGAGCTTTTTCATACATCCTTTGTGCCTGTGATGGCTGCTTGGAGAACAGAAGGTAGCGAGCACAGGCGTCTAAGCACATGCCCAAGAGGAGGTGGGTATTGGCTTTCTCTTCCACTAAGAAGAAAAGAGGAATCAGCAATCTACCCAAATTGTTGTTACCCAAATTGACCCACAAATATGTCAGCAGAATGGGACCCACATGTCACTTAGGGGACAAAGTAGGTGGATTAACATCCAGTTAAACGACCTATTCCAAACTAGCTGGAATCATGGAACTTCACCCCACATTTTAAGTAGATTAAGAGTCCACATATTAATTAAAATGTGGAATGTTATTTTTAGTTTGAAACAAATAATACTCAGCAGAAACAAATGAAGATAAACTCAAAGAAGAATGAGTTAACAACAAAAAGTCAAGGCCAGTGAAAAATCTGTAAGGTGTAAGAAAAACAATGCAGGAAGAAGACAGAGAACACTCAGAATCCTGAAGTGCAAAGTCACAAGCCGAATTTAAAGAATTCAAGGTAAAAGCCAGGCGTAGTGGCTCACACCTGTAATCCCAGCACTCTGGGAGGCCAAGGTGGGTGGATCACAAGGTCAGGAGATGGAGACCATCCTGGCTAACATGGTAAAACCCCATCTCTACTAAAAATACAAAAAAAAATTTAGCTGGGCGTGGTGGCAGGTGCCTGCAGTCCCAGCTACTCAGGAGGCTGAGGCAGGAAAATGGCGTGAACCCAGGAGGCAGAGCTTGCAGTGAGCCGAGATCACACCGCTGCACTCCAGTGTGGGTGACAAGAGCGAGACTCTGTCTCAAAAAAAAAAAAAAAAAAAAAATTCAAGGTAAAATTGAAACAAGCTAAGAAGAAGAATAAAGCTTACAATGACATAGCACCTCTCAACACATTCAAGAATTGACTATACGATGTCTGAAAAAGAACAAGTTTAAAATACCTAATGCCACATAAGAAGAATTGGAGACATAGATCATAACAGTAACCTATATCAACCTGGGTAAGACTTCTAAAAGATGATACAAATAACGCAGAAATGTTCATAAGCAAGATTATATGGAAATTCTGCAAACAACTCAGCAGGAGGTAAATGTTCACATAATAAAAGACTAGAAAAAGAGGTTACCTTAGATAATCTTAGGTAACAAATTAGTAGACACCCAACTGAGTATATTCAGTTGGGTTTATTTGCCAGCAAAGCTGTCGTTCATACCAAACCCTTTCCCTTCCATGTCTTCAGTTTTCAGAAATCTACAATTAGCATACAGAGTTTAACGAAGACTATGTTACTAAAATGAGACTTTTCTAATACCTTCCCACTTAGAAAAAAAGTGCAGCTTCCTTCTATCGCTTACCTAATTTTACATAAATATGCTCTTTAAGGCTGGAGCAAATCTGATTTTCAATGTGAAAATAAACTATTAAAAGTGTTCTTGTAGTTATTTCTAAACAGAACACCAGAATCGTCTGAATCATCTATTTCGGAAAAATCAGATTCATCAAATGAATCTTCAACCAACCACTGTTCAAGAATGATGTTAACATCATGCATAGGCATGCTATGTTTTCTAGGATTTGACATTTTCAGCGATCAAGAATTACTGTATTTTGTAAATGGAAATACCACTACTAAAAACAGAATGCTATAAATAGAATGATATCTTGTTCCCAAAGTTGATATACTAGAGCAATGTGAAAATGATAAAAGCAAGATATTTTGTGGCAACAATTTAAAAAGATGTTCAGTGGTATAACTAAAGTACAAGAATAAAGTGACAAGCAATTCTAGCGGAAAATTGTTACCCTTGTTATCACTGAGTAGTGGAGTGGAAGCAAAAGCAGTAAAGCTTTTTAGAGAAAACAATGAGGTACAATTTAGCTATAATATTTTAAAAGTACATACACATTCTGACTACAATAAAAATGGAAACACTTTTTTGAAAAGCAACCTTTTCTAAAAATAAATGTACTATTACTGAACTTTTAGAAAACATAAAACCTTTAGCAACTGCCAAGAGAAAATTTCAGAGTTCCCCCAGAGTTCCTTTGCTAGTAATTTACTTAAACACAGTTCTTCGAAACATTAAAATAAAAATTGCTAAAAGTTAGACAAGAAAAAAATCAAGTACTTTAATAACAACTGAGAAATATATTGTAATCATTTATATAGAGCCCCCAAAAGGATCATTTGAAACTGAGGCATATTTACTTCTTCAAACATAAATGATTCTCTTTCATAAATAACTTCTGATCACAGAAAAAGATACGCTACTATACTCAGTCCATGAGGTAAATAGGATTCACTATAGAATTTTTTACTCAAAATATTACCAAATGGAATAATAATCAGATGTATTAAGGAGATGACCAAACAGCATTTATTCCAGGAATAAAAGAATGGCTCAGTATATCAAACTAGGTTTATATAAATATAGACTAAAGGGAATTTGATAAAGTACTGGGGCAATTATATGCATTTATAACAATAGCAAAAGAGCATCTCTAATTTAGGGAAACTTGAGCATAGGCCTCTTAACTCTCCCCTACCCCCTCACCATCAACAGCAATATAGGAAAGTCTACAAGGGTCTTTGAAACTAGAGATATTTATGGACCAAATTCCAAGAATATCCTGAAATTTCTGCTAAACTAAATCACTTGTTAATCAACTGATTAGCACTTCCTAATTAGTGTTAATGGTTTTAGTAGAGGGAATAAAGGAGAATCTAACAACGCTATTGATGAAACTCATCTGCTTCAAACACCTAGAAATCTTAGATAAACTGTAACACACATCCTTTCCATGCAGAGCTGAGCTCCCAAGAGAAGGAAATCCCAAGTGCCAGAAATTAGGAGTAAGCTAAAACCCAAAGTGGAGAGTCTGTGAGTTGACACAGCAAAAGCCTGGTTTTTGTTGTAGCTTGAGCGTTTCTGTAATCCAGGAATTCAAGCTGTTCATGTGTACTAAACAGAACTAGATCCGAAGCCAATGCATAAAACCAGGATTACCATTAGGACCACAACCCCAGGAAAAGAATGTATGTGAAAAGAATTGCACCACTCCAACCTACACTTCCCCTAACCCCCTGACCACAGGCACAGGGAAACAACAAGGAGCTCTGAATGGCCAAGTCTGGAATCTAGATGAGAAAAATGACTACCCTGTAAATTTGATGTCTAAATTTGTAACATCCACTTTGGCCAGGAGCTGAGTGCCTGGAAGACACAAAACTATTCTGGAATCTCACTATATAGCTAAAACCTTGCTGAAGATGAATGTATAATCCAAATAAATGAGAATCAGCAGACAGTAAGAAAGCAGGCCTCATCCCCCAAAATTTTATAAAATCAGACAACTCCAGTAGTTCTTACTTCCAGTAAGTCTAGCATACGCCACCTGAGTCTTGTACCTGTAATTGCCCTTTGCCTGTAATTTTCTTCCCTCACAAATAGCCACTTGCCTATTCTCTCCCATTCACCAGGTTTCATACTAACAAGGCCTTCCCTACCCCCTCTATAAGACAGCATACTTCCCCAATGTATTCCTGCTATACATATTCCTTCATAAATATCTACATAGCACTCTGGACACACCAACTTACTGGATAGTGCTTACTATGCGTCTTTCCCCCACCAGAAATGTAGCTCCATGAGGCAGTGACTTTTTTGTTTTTTCTTTTTTGAGACGAAGTCTCACTCTGTCGCCCAGGCTGGAGTGCAGTGGCACAATCTCCGCTCACTGCGACCTCCGCCTCCCTGGTTCAGGTGATTCTTCTGCCTCAGCCTCCCGAGTAGCTGGGACTACAGGTGCACCACCACGCCCAGCTAATTTTTTTTTTTTTTTTTGTATTTGTAGTAGAGACGGGATTTCACAATATTGGCCAGGCTAGTCTTGAACTCTTGACCTCTTGATCCGCCTGTCTCAGCCACCCAAAGTGCTGAGATTACAGGCGTGAGCCACTGCACCCAGCCAACTTTGTTTTATTTATATCTGTATCTCAGAACCTAGCAGCATATCTAGCATGTAATGGGCATTCAGTATTTCTGACTGAACTGTTGAATGGATGAACAAATAGAAAGAATTACAAAAGGGCTAGGCATGGTGGCTCACACCCGCAAGCCTGTACTTTGGGAGGCCAAGGCAGGAGGACCACTTCAGCCCAGGAGGTCGAGACCAGCCTGGGCAACATAGCAAAACCTCATCTCTACCCTCCCCAACCCCCCCAAAAAATATATACACTCCCCAAAAAATACATATATATAAGTCAGACATGGTGGCACGTGCCTGTAGTCCTTATTCTTCTGGAGGCTGAGGTGGGAGGATCACTCGGTATCAGGAGTTTAAAGTTGCAGTGAGCTGTGATCATGTCACTGCACTCACTCCAGCCTGGCCAAAGGAAGACCTTGTCTCTTGTGGGGGAAAAAAAATAAGGTACTGAATTAAATAGGGAAAAATTATAATGAAACTAAAAATTAGTTATAATTACAGATTTAAACATTAGCACCCCACGAATTTATGAAAACCCAATATAGAGATGTCATTACAAATCAAGATATAACAAGCACAAACTATGAAGATAAATATCAAGATTCTGTTAATATCCAAAGTTTTAATCTATGTCAAATGCCCTAATGTGAAAAGACAAGCTACAAAGAGATAAGTAACCTACAAAAATATAAAATGATCGAATAAATAAGGAACTCTTACAGATTGTTAAGAAAAAAACAACCCCTCAAAAAAATAGGCAAAGGATATGAATAATTTTCAGAGCACATAATCTAATAGCCAATAAATACAGTAATCAGAAACATAGTGAGGCCACAATGAAATTCCTTTTCAAACCCTGCAGATTATCAAAAATATCTGATGATAACAAAGATATACAGAGAGCATCACGAACACTAATATATTGCTAGTCAAAATGTAAACTGGTAAAACCACTTTGATCAGCAATTTGGTTTTTGTTGTTTTTGAGACAGAGTCTTGCTCTGTTGCCCAGGCTGGAGTGCAGTGGCATGATCTCAGCTTATTACAACCTCTACCTTCCCGGGTTTAAGCGATTCTTGTACCTCAGCCTTCCAAGTAGTTGGGATTACAGGTGCCCACCACCACGCCTGGCTTTTTTTTTTTTAAGTAGAGATGGAGTTTCACCTTATTGGCCAGGCTGGTCTCCAACTCCTGACCTCAAGTGATCTGCCCATCTCAGCATCCCAAAGTGCTGGGATTACAGGTGTGAGCCACTACACCCAGCCTGATAAGCAATTTGGTATATGCACCGGGCAACTCCACTTTTATGTACATATTCCAGGGACTATCTTGCAGGTGTGTACAAAGACGCAGGTCCAAGAATGTTCAGTGAAGTAGGACTTTTAATAGCAAAAACATATAGAATGACCCAACAGGTCCATCAATAGAACTGTGGGGTATATTTCGGTGTTTTAGACATGAAGTCCTTGCCCATGCCTATATCCTGAATGGTAGTGCCTAGGTTTTCTTCTAGGGTTTTTATGGTTTTAGGTCTAACATTTAAGTCTTAAATCCATCTTGAATTAATTTTTGTATAAGGTGTAAGGAAGGGATCCAGTTTCAGCTTTCTACATATGGCTAGCCAGTTTTCCAACACCATTTATTAAATAGGGAATCCTTTCACCATTTCTTGTTTTTGTCAGGTTTATCAAAGATCAGATGGTTATAGATGTGTAGTATTATTTCTGAGGTTTCTGTTCTGTTCCATTGGTCTATATCTCTGTTTTTGTACCAGTACTATGCTGTTTTGGTTACTGTAGCCTTGTAGTACAGTTTGAAGTCAGGTAGCGTGATGCCTCCAGCTTTGTTCTTTTGGCTTAGGATTGTCTTGGCAATGCGGGCTCTTTTTTTGGTTCCAATTCTGTGAAGAAAGTCATTGGTAGCTTGATGGCAATGGGCACTGAATCTAAATTACCTTGGGCAGTATGGCTATTTCCACAATATTGATTCTTCCTATCCATGAGCATGGAATGTTCTTCCATTTGTTTGTGTCCTCTTTTATTTCGTTGAGCAAGTGATTTGTAGTTCTCCTTGAAGAGGTCCTTCACATCCCTTGTAAGTTGGATTCCTAGGTATTTTATTCTCTTTGAAGCAATTGTGAATGGGAGTTCACTCATGATTTGGCTCTCTGTCTGTTATTGGTGTATAAGAATGCTTGTGATTTTTACATATTGATTTTGTATCCTGAGACTTTGCTGAAGTTGCTTATCAGCTTAAGGAGATTTGGGGCTGAGGCCAAAAGCAATGGCAACAAAAGCCAAAATTGACAAATGGGATCTAATTAAACTAAAGAGCTTCTGCACAGCAAAAGAAACTACCATCAGAGTGAACAGGCAACCTACAGAATGGGAGAAAATTTTTGCAATCTACTCATCTGACAAAGGGCGAATATCCAGAATCTACAAAGAATTCAAACAAATTTACAAGAAAAAAACAAATAACCCCATCAAAAAGTGGGCGAAGGATATGAACAGACACTTCTCAAAAGAAGACATTTATGCAGCCAACAGACACATGAAAAAATGCTCATCATCACTGGCCATCAGAGAAATGCAAATCAAAACCACAATGAGATACCATCTCACATGAGTTAGAATGGCGATCATTAAAAAGTCACGAAACAACAGGTGCTGGAGAGGATGTGGAGAAATACGAATACTTTTACGCTGCTGGTGGGACTATAAACTAGTTCAACCATTGTGGAAGACAGTGTGGCGATTCCTCAAGGATCTAGAAGTAGAAATACCATTTGACCCAGCCATCCCATTACTGGGTATATACCCAAAGGATTATAAATCATGCTGCTATAAAGACACATGCACACATATGTTTACTGCAGCACTATTCACAATAGCAAAGACTTGGAACCAACCCAAATGTCCATGAATGATAGACTGGATTAAGAAAATGTGGCACATATACACCATGGAATACTATGCAGCAATAAAAAAGGATGAGTTCATGTCTTTTGTAGGGACATGGATGAAGCTGGGAACCATCATTCTGAGCAAACTATGGCAAGTACAAAAAACCAAACATCGCATGTTCTCACTCATAGGTGGGAATTGAACAATGAGAACACTTGGACACAGGAAGGGGAACATCATACACCGGGGCCTGTCGTGGGGTGAGGGGAGGAGGGAGGGATACCAATAGGAGATACACCTAATGTAAATGACGAGTTAATGGGTGCAGCACACCAACAAGGCACTTACTGACATATGTAACAAACCTGCACGTTGTGCACGTCTGTCCTATGATTTAAAGTATTAAAAAAAAAAAAAAAACTGGTATATTTCTACAATGGACTACTATATCATGGTTGTAGTGAGGGAATCACACAGGGCCACCTTTAGCTTGTGTCCACACTTGTGAGAACAGAAAAAAGATTCACCTTACCCCTCACCCCAGATTAATTAGAGGAAGTCACTCTTTAAAGACAGATGCAACCCAGCAGACATGCAGTTTGGCAAGCAAACAGGGCCTCTGTGCTAAGAAAACTGCTTTAAATATCAGCCCAATAAATCTCATTAACATAATATTGAGTGACAAAAGCAAACTACAAAAACAATTGTACAGTATGATACCATTCATATTAAGTTTAAAAACATATTAGCCCTATGGTATATTGTTTGTTTTGGAGACGGAGTCTTCACTCTGTCACCCAGGCTAGAGTGCAGTGGCGCGATCTCAGCTCACTGTAACCTCTGCCTCTCAGGTTCAAGCAATTCTCCTGCCTCAGCCTCCCGAGTAGGGGGGAATACAGGCGCCCGCCACCATGCTGGGCTAATTTTTGTATTTTTAGTAGAGACAAGGTTCCGCCATGTTGGCCAGGCTGGTCTCGAACTCCTGACCTCAGATGATCCACCTGTCTTGGCCTCCCAAAGGGCTGGGATTACATGTGTGAGCCACTGTACCCAGCAATATATTGTTTATTGATATATACAAGTGCAATAAGTAGGCAAACAAAACCAAATTGAGGATAGCAGCTACCCCTAGGCAGGGAGGGGTATACAGGGGTTTAAATATCAAAAAAAAAAAAAAAAAATCTAAAGCAAATACGGTAAAACATTGAAATTTGGCCAAGGCTGAAAGAATACAGATATTTGGTAAGTCCTGAAAACTTTACTTTTGTTTGAAATCTATTTTAAAAAAATACATCAGAGCGCAGCCAGGCGTGATGCCTCATGCCCATAATGCCAGCATTTGGGGAGGTCAGGGCAAGTAGATTGCTTAAACTCAGAAGTTCAAGACCAGCCTGGGCAAGATGGTGAAACTCTGCCTCTACGAAAAATCCAGAAATTAGCCAGGCATGGTGGCATGCGCATGCAGTCTCAGCTACTTGGGAGGCTGAGGTAGGAGGATCAGGTGAGCCTGGGAGGTTGAGGCTGCAGTGTGCCATGACTGCACCACTGCACTCCAGCCTGGGCGACACAGTGAGACCCTATCTCAAAAAACAAAAAACAAATCAGAAGAAAAGCACAGAACTGACTTTCCTTAATCATAAATCGGTCATGTGGAATATCAACTGAAGAAACTCCCAAAATATAGACGAGAAAACTGATGGAAGAGGGGATAATGTGAAGGATAGAGAAGAGAGAGGTCAACATACAGGTAAAGGACATTCCAGAGTAAAAGGCGGCCGGGCGCGGTGGCTCAAGCCTGTAATCCCAGCACTTTGGGAGGCCGAGACGGGCGGATCACAAGGTCAGGAGATCGAGACCATCCTGGCTAACACGGTGAAACCCCGTCTCTACTAAAAAAATACAAAAAACTAGCCGGGCGAGGTGGCGGGCGCCTGCAGTCCCAGCTACTCGGGAGGCTGAGGCAGGAGAATGACGTAACCCGGGAGGCGGAACTTGCAGTGAGCTGAGATCCGGCCACTGCACTCCAGCCTGGGCGACAGAGCGAGACTCCGTCTCAAAAAAAAAAAAAAAAAAAAAGGCAGAGTAAAAGGCCAGAGCATGTGGGACAGAAGCATTGAGCCAGGATAGACTACAGAAGCTCCAGAGAACTGGATGCTAAAAATGAAGGTTCACCAGGGATTAAACAAGCTTCACAAACAGACAACTCCCTAACCTTATGCTGATGTAACTTCTGAGTCCAGCAAAGCATCTGAGCAGGAGAAAATAGACTACTTAAAAAACAAGGCAAATATGCAGGCTTCAGAATTCTCCTCTGCAATAAATTCCACTAAGTCTAAAATTCCAGATCACAGAGAAAAAACAAGTGAGGAAAAGGGAAAGGTAGGATAATGTTAAAATGTACTCATCTCATTTTAGAGAAGAAACTGAAAACAATTTTTTTTCCTCTGAGTCAACTATGTCTTTAAGAAATGTTTAGGTTACTCCTTATAGAACTGAAAATCATATATACATATACCTTCCCTACAAAATACAAATATAGGTCAGTGAGGGAAAAATTCCTATAAAAGGAACTGAAAACAAAGGAATTAACAAAAATGCAATAATTAGACCAATTATCCCTTTCAATACCAATTTGTTTTTGTTTTGTTTTGTTTGTTTGAGACAGAATTTCACTCTTCTTAACCAGGCTGGAGTGCGATGGCGCGATCTCGGCTCACTGCAACCTCCACCTCCCAGGTTCATGTGATTCTCCTGCCTCAGCCTCCCGAGTAGCTGAAATTATAGGTGCCCACCACCACACCCAGCTAATTTTTTGTATTTTTAGTAGAGATGGGGTTTCACTATGTTGGCCAGGCTGGTCTTGAACTCCTGACTTCAGGTAATGCACCTGCCTCAGCCTCCCAAAGTGCTGGGATTACAGGTGTGAGCCACTGCACCCAGCCTCAATACTAATTTTTAAAAGGTTTTCAGATTCTGTATCAGAAGACAGTGATACTCAGGTTTAAAAAAAAAATCCAACCATAGCTTTCTACAAAAGATACACTGAAAAATGACTCAGAAAAATTTAAGGGTTAAGATATAGTAGATAATATAAAACTAGAATTTGTAACAAATACCTTAAATAGGGAAAAAGGAATCATTTTCCTGATGAAGGGACAATTCATAACAAAGATAGATATATCTATATCTGGGACTGTCTAAACAGCACAGAAACATGTATAAAGAAAGAAGATTTTTAAAAAGTTATCAGCCAGGCATGGTGGCTCATGCCTAGAATCCCAGCACTTGGAGGCTGAGGCAGGTGGACCACCTGAGGTCAGGAGTTCGAGACCAGCCTGGACAACATGGTGAAACCTGATCTCAACTAAAAATACAAAAATTAGCCGGATCCAATGGCACATGCCTGTACTCCCGCTACTCGGGAGGCTGAGGCACGAGAATCGCTTGAACCCGGGAAGTGGAAGTTGCAGTGAGCCGAGATTGCGCCACCGCACTCCAGCCTGGGTGACAGAGCAAGACTCCGTCTCAAAGAAAAAAAAAAAAAATTAGAACAACTTGACAAAATCAGTAAGGACACAAAAGACTTGAATAACACTATAAACCAACTAGACCTAACAGATATTCATAGAAAACTCCATTCAACAGAATACACATACTTCTCAAATGCACATGCAACATTCTCCAGGATAAGCCATATGTGAGGCCATACAACAAGTCTCAATAAATAAAATCATGCACAGTTGTTCTCTGAACACAATGGAATGAAACTGGATTCAACAGAAGAAAATTTGAGAAATTCACTATATGTGGAAATTAATCTATATACTCCTAAATATCCAAAGGGTCAAAGAAGAAATCCAAAAAAAAATTGGAAAATACTTGAGACACATGAAAATATACCTTACCAAAATTAATGAGATGCAGCTAAAGCTTATAGTTATAAATGGCAATTATGTTAGAAGCAAAACCTTAAATCAGTCACCTCATCTCCTGCCTAAGAGACCAGAAAAAAGGGAACAAAATAAACCCAAAGCAAACAGGAGAGATGCAATAAAGACAGAGAAGAAATAAGTGAAATAGAAAATAGAAAAACAATAAAGAAAATTAATGAAACCAGAAGATGGCTTTTTGAATGAATCAATAAAATTAACAAAAACCAAGGAGAAACTATTAATACAATAGCCAGGAAGGTCCTTCATAAATTGAGAGTAATAAAATATAGGTGCCAAATCATGTAATAGATTAGTAAATATATCACATTCCACACACTCTTATATAACAGTGCCTAATGAGTACCGGTCATAGTCCTGGAGCATTTCATTCTCATAACTCTTACGAGGTAAGTTCTATTATTATTTTCATTTTATTGATAAGGAAGCTGAGAATAGAGAAGTTAAATAACTTGTCCACTGCTAGTAAGTGGTAGAACCAGAATCTGAACTCAGGCTCCAGACTGTAAGCACTCATGAAACCAAATATTACGTCATCAAAAATAACTTTCTAGAAATATTTTATTTAAAATATAAAAATAAAAAGTTTCAAGGAAAGGAGGAGGAAAGAATCAATGGGAAACATCTTTTTACTAATTTAAAAAGAAATCCATAAAATTAGGAACTAGAAAAGGAAGATGATATCAGGTATGTTAAGAGTAGTGTAAAATATGCTTTAAAAATATAATTCCTTAAAGTTTCTTCTAGGAAATTAGTAAGTTATAAAATTTGTTCACCCATACGTTCATTTATTCAATAGATATTAATGCTTATCATGTATTAGCACTGTCCTATATTGAAATTAAGGAAATGGAAGAAATACATGAGTAATCAAGAAGGAAGAAAAAAATCTGTCAGAGAATTAACTCAGGAGTTCTGGTCCATCTGGCATGATAGACTCTACAACTTTCAAGGAACAGACCATTCCAATGCAATATCATACACTTATTTCAGAATAGAAAATAAAGCATCCCAATTCATTTTATCACATTAATACAATCCTGCAATAACAAATAATACAAATACAATAGTACAAACAATACAATAAGAAATTTACTGTGGATCTCATAAGAAACACAAAAGTTACATATCAGCATTAAATATTATCCAGCACTACACAGGTACTAAGCAATTAACCTACAAGCAAGCCTGGTCTGCTCTAGATATATAATAGTAATAAATCTAGTCACATAGTTTGGTACCAAATTGGATAGAAGACTAAGTTGCCTATTACTACTATTTCTTGATGGTACGCCAATGAACTAATTTTATAAAGGGTGGGGAAAGGAGACAGTAGTGTAACTCTCTGGAAGGAAACAATTACAGCTTGAGTATTCCTTATCTGAAATGTTTAGGACCAAAAGTGTTTCAAATTTCAGATTTTTTGAGTTTGGAATATTTGCTTTGGATACTGCCAGCATCCCAAAACCAAAAACCCAAATCCAAATGCTCCAATGAGTACTTTCTTTGTACATCATGTTGGCACTCAGAAAGCTTCAGTTTTGGGGGATGCTCCACCTGTACCATCATTTCTGGAATGTATGATTATAACTCTGGAATTAGTGTGAATATCAACTAAAAAGCAAAGAGTTCAGTCAAGGAGTCAGTTAGAATCAAATTTAATAAATAGCTGCCATTTATATGAAGAAAACTGTAATATAAGCAGGAGCTATAGAATGTTCCTCAGTGAGACGGCTCACTATTACAAAGATTTTCCTTTGCTAGCAGAGCAGCTGGTTTGTCCCAGTATCCGTTCTTTTCTCACATGACTCACATCCTCAGGAAAAGATACTGATGAGTTTTAGCCAATCATGATAATCCATTTTTCTTCCCAAGGACTGGGTTAGAAATGGCATGTAACCCAATTCTAACCAATAAGAAGTAAGGATAATCTACTTGGAGACTTCTGGGAAAGATTACCTTGATCCTATGAGAAACATCAAAGAAGTCTCCTTTTCCTCTGGACACTGTCATTTCTGGATGAGATTCCTGGGAATTGCTAGTTTCACGTTTCAACCACCAGGGGAGCATGGGAAAAAAATACATGAGTGAGGAAAGATGGAAAGAGCCTGTTCCTTCATGATTTCAATGAATCACATTATCAACTAACTCAACAGCCTGCTCCCTGTCACTGAACTGCCAGTTACTTGACATAAATGTCCTTACTGTTAAACCTAATTTAGCTGAAATTTCTGCTCTTTGCAGTCAAAGATATGCTAACTTATTCAGATGGCAATCTCCTCAGACTAATTTGTAAATATAATGCAAATCTGATAATTCAGTTTCAAGGCACTTTAGGAACTTGAAAAAATAATTCTAAAATTCATGTGAAAACAGTGAAATGTGGGAAGGAATTCTGCAAAGGAAGCATGTGTCAACTGTCCTACCATATAACTCAAATATATAATTCAAACAATGTATACTGTTATAAAACTCATCAGATAAATACATCAGAATGGAAAACCCCAAAAGAAACCCAAGTATATACTAATTAGTACATATAGACTGATTACTATCTGTAAGAAAATAGTCACCAGCTTCACACCAAAATAAATTCCAGATATACTAAAAAGTTAAATTAAAAATGTTTAGAAATACAAGGAGAAAAATAGAAAATTATAAGGAAAGATAAGTGAGGATGCATACGATTTCAAAGCTTGAAAAATACTTCTAAGCATTAAGCTCCAGAAGAGCAGGGACTTTTACCTTACTTGCTGCTATTCAAATCCTAGAATACCTGGCACAGAACAGCTACTCAGTGTGTATTAAAGACGAATAAAAGCAAAGGAAATTAGAAATGAATTCTGATCTAATTCTGAAAAGATTACTCGTGCAAGTAACAAAAATGCCCTAAAATGAATACATATTACGATTCATTTATATAATTTTAATTTGTTTTGAGACAGGGTCTCTCTCTACTGCCTGCGCTAAAGGACAGTGGCACTATGATAGCTCACTGCAGCCTCAACCTTTTGGGCTCAAGTTATCCTCCTCCCTCAGTCTGCTAAGTAGCTGGGACCACAGGCATGTGCCACCGTGCCCAGGCAATTTTTTTATTTTTTGAAGAGACAGGATCTCACCATGTTGCCCAGTCTGGTCTCAAACTCCTGGGCTCAAGCGATCCTCCCACCTTGGCCTCCCAAAGTGTTGGGATTACAGGCATGAGTCACTGCACCCAGCCTATTTAAATTTTTAAAAGCAATATGCAAAAATTAAATGACACCTTCTTAAGGGACACAGAGTAAAACTAAAGAAAAGCAAATGGGCCGGGCATGGTGGCTCATACCTGTAATCCCAGCACTTTGGGAGGCTGAGGCAGACAGATCACCTGAGGTCGGCAGTTTGAGACCAGCCTGACCAACATGGAGAAACCCCACCTCTACTAAAAATACAAAATTAGCTGGGCGTGGTGGCATATGCCTGTAGTCCCAGCTACTCGGGAGGCTGAGGCAGGAGAATCACTTGAACCTGGGAGGTGGAGGTTGCGGTGAGCCGAGATCGTGCCATTGAATGATAGTGACAAGATTAAGGAGAGTATTATCTCAGGTAGGAAGAGCTCCAAAGGTACTGGTAATGCTGGGTCCCTTGTCTATACTCACAATCATCTTCCGCCTACGCCCACCCACCCCCGCCCCAAGACAGGGTCTTGCTCTGTCACCCAGGCTGGAGCACAGTGGTGGGACCTCAGCTCACTGCAACCTCCACCTCCCAGGCTCAAGAGATTCTCACCTCAGCCTCCCGAGTAGCTGGGACTACAGGTGTGCAACACCACGCCCAGATAATTTTTGTAAACATGGGGTTTTGCCACATTGCCAGGGCTGGTCTTGAATACCTGACCTCAAGTGATCCTCCCACCTTGGCCTCCCAAAGTGCTGGGATTACAGGCATGAGCCACTGTGCCTGGCCAATTCTCATAATTCTTTATACAAATGTTAACTTCACATTCCCTTTTTATTAGGAAAAAAAACCACTCTATAAACACAAATCAGGAGGAAAACCCAAGAGACAAAGGATTAATGTTTTTACTATAAAGCTCCAATGAAAGATAAACCTCTCAGCACCCTAAGACATGGTGAGAAAAAAAAGATAAACCTCACTGTTTATCAAAGAAATGCTAGATAATGCATCAAGGCCATATCATCAAGCTAACAAAGATTATAAAAATTAATGAGTTTTGGGAAGGAGGACATAGCCTTATCACAATAATAAAAACCACTAACAAACTCTTTTTGAGCAGCTACAATGTATTATTCTAAGTACTTTTTATGTATTAACTCATTCCACCTTCCTAAAGGTCCTATGCATATTACTCTTAATCCCATACTGAAGAAAAAGCACACAGGGATTAAGTAATTTGACTAAAGTCACAAAGCACATAAATAGCCAGACCAAGAAATGTAAATTAACACAGTCCTTTCAATGGCAATTTGGCAACAGTCATCAACAACCTTAAAATGTGCTACTCTTGACTTGGAAATCTCAGTGCTAAGAAGCCACTTTAAAAAAACAGGTTTGGACACCATCTTGATGCCCAATAACAGATTTACTATTCTGAACTGAACACATACATTCCTCTCCACTCCTTCCCCAAATACCACTAAAATGAAAGTTACAGGATGAAAAAGATTAACATGGCTGGGCATGGTGGCTCATGCCTGTAATCCCAACACTTTGGGAGGCTGAGGCGGGCGGATCGCCTGAAGTCAGGAGTTCCAGACCAGGCCAGCCAACATGGTGAAACCCCATCTCTACTAAAAATACAAAATTAGCCAGGCGTGGTAGCTCACGCCTGTAATCCCAGCTACTTAGGAGGCAGAGGCATGAGAATTGCTTAAACCCAGGAGGCGGAGCTTGCAGTGAGCCAAAATCGAGCCACTGCACTCCAGCCTGGGCGACAGAGTGAGACCCCGTCTCAACGAAAACAAACAAAAAAGGAAGATGAAGACTGAATGCCTATGGCCAGCCATGCCAATGAAAAGTGAGCCAACATGAACTCTAGAACACTGGGAAAGCTTATGAATTGAAGAAAGCAAATAATATATAAAAGTGAAGAATCTGACATATACATAACAAACGGAGCCACAAAAAAACCTAGTTAACTTCAGAGGAAGCAAAATGTACACAAAAGGAAATGTAATTGTGTAATCATGTTACTTGGCTCAGCAGCTAACACTATTCATACACTCATAATATAGACACAAGCAGAAATTGCACTAAATATTCACTTTCCCATAAATCAACAGATTCTGAAAATAATGAATTAGGAAATAGCAATTTATATTACTGAGAAATGTGAAGGTAAATACCAGAGGAAGCTGGTTTAAGAGCTGAAAACAGGGGCCGGGCGCTGTGGCTCATGCCTGTAATCCCAGCACTTTGGGAGGCCAAGGCAGGCGGATCACGAGGTCAGGAGATCAAGATCATCCTGGCTAACACAGTGAAACCCCGTCTCTACTAAAAATACAAAAATAGCCGGGCGTGGTGGCGGGCGCCTGTAGTCCCAGCTACTTGGGAGGCCGAGGCATGAGAATCACTTGAACTCGGGAGGCAGTGGTTGCAGTGAGCCGAGATTGCACCATTGCACTCCTGGTGACAGAGCGAGACTCCATCTCAAAAAAATAAAATAAAACAAAACAATAAAAAAAATAGATGGGGTGGGGTGAGGTAGCAAGAAAATGCTCTCTTAAATTAAGCTTTGTACTATTAATATTATTTGACTTTTTATACTAATAGATAACATTGGAAATTAAAAAAATATAAATTTGTGCAAAATTATAGAATACTCAGAGAAACACAAATAAAATATAAATTCCCTATAAACCTACCAACCAAAGAGAATCACTGCCTATATTTTGATATCTATCATTAAGCCTTTGTTCCATTCCTATCATTAGTCTACATACTAACTATACTGTTTTGTAACCAAAGTTTTCACTTAATTTTTTATGGGCATTTCCTCAGTAAGTATATATATATTTACAACATAGGTAACAAAATAATTACCCTAGAGCAAGGTTTTATGTAAGTAATGTAATTTTACGTAATTAAGTAATGCTCTCCTGGGATAGAGATAGTTGTGTCAATAAAAAGCACATAAATTTGATAATGGATTTGCTTTGTGCAAAACTGAATAAGTAGGAATTTATTTCTTTTCTAGAAAAAATAAGATGAAGAATCATGTAACACATTTTCTATACTGCACACCTAGTAAAATGTAAAAATAATATTTATAATAGAGATTAGTTTGCTCTATCCAACAAGAATTCCTTTGCCTGGAAAAAAAAAAAGTGTTTTCACAATATGTTACTAAATTTTTAAAACTCAGGTTACAAAGTGGGATATACAGTATCATCCCAAATTTATGTCTTAAAATGTAACCTGAAAAGCCGTAGTAAAAAACAGTAGCTCTTTCTTAGTAGTATGATTATAGATGATCTTTACTTCTTAGTGCTTTTCTCAGTTTTCTTCAGTGTTTACTGGAATTACTTTTTGAGTCAGGAAATACAGCTTTACACTCCTAAGAAACCACAGAAAGATAGCAAAGGTGTAAATTGTTCAGAAGCGACTTACTTGACAGCTAGACTTGTTTTTACACCTCTTGTGGATTTCCTCAAAGCACTTCCACACTGCACTGAAACTGGATTTACTTGTTGGTCTTTCTTGGGTCTTTTGTTCTTTCATTCAGTAATTATTGAGCCTCTATTATGTGCCAGGCACTGTTCTAGGCACCGAGGATTTAGCAGTGAGCATAATGGATGAAGTCTCTATCCTTCTTTGATAAGGAAGACAAAGACTAAAAATTTTTAAACAAAAACATACTTTTAGTGGAGAAACAAACACAAGCACACAACACACACACCTCTACTTTCAAGTGTGATGAAGAAAAGTAAAGGAAGGAGGAGTAGAGCAATAGTAAGGTGGGAAGAGATGATAATTTTAGTGAGGAGAGGACTCTGAGGAAGTGCTATTGAGCAGAGACCTGAGTGAAGCACGGGAGTTGGCCAGGAAAAGGTAAGAGAGAACAATCTAGGTAGAGGGAATATCAAGCAAAGAGGCCTTGAGGCAGCATTGAACTTGGAATGTGCCAGAATAAGACCAGTGTGGTGAGACTGGAACAAGCGAGGGGAGAGCAGCAGATGGCGTGGAAGAGGTGGGTGGGCCCAGGTCATAAGCGCCTTACAGGTCCACGCAGGGATTCTAAATTTATTCTAAAGGTGATACAAAGGTACTGAGGTCTTGAAACAGTGATGGCCTGGACCAAAGCAGTAGGGTAATGGGATGAGATGTGGTCAGTATGGATATATTTTGATGGCTGATCCCATATAACTTGCTGATGGATTAGATACGAGGAATGAGGAAGAAATCATGGACAATTCTTAGGTTCTTGGCCAAGGCAACTAAATGAGTAGTGTGCCATTTACAAATCTGGGGCTGACTGGTGAAGAAACAAGTTGTGAGCGGCAAAACTGAAAAGATCTATTTTGGACATGGGAAGTATGAGATGACCATTAGACTTCAAGTCAAGATGTTGGGTAGGCAATCATAATCATAAGTCCGCCATTTGGGGGCAAGTTGGGGCTGAAGGTGTAAATGTAATATTTAAAAGTACGGAACTAAAAGATATCTCCTAGGTGTCGGGGCAGAGAGAAAAGAGAATAGGACTGAAAACAGCCCTAAAGCCTGCCAACATTAAGAGGTAGGGAAGTCTGTTCACCTCACTGGAGAGACCACTGAGGCATCCCAGAAGCCAAGTGAAAGTATTTTCAGTAGGAGACTGACCCCCTAAGTTAAAGCTGCTGATGAGTAAATTAAGGATTGACAAGTAACCATTGGATTTGGTGACTTTGATAAAGGTAGCTTCAGTGGAGTGATGAAAACAAAAAAATTGGTGTACAGTGATCCCTCCTAATCCACAGTTTTCTGGGGTTTCAGTTATCTGCGGTCAACCATGGTCTGAAAAATATTAAATGAAAAATTCCAGAAATAATCCATAAGTTTTTAAATTGCATGCCATTCTGGGTAGCATGATGAAATCTTGCCCTGTCACACTCCATCCTGCCCAGGACGTGAATCACCTCTTTGTCCAGTGTACCCAAGTTGTATACGGCACCTGGCCTCAATCACTTAGCAGCAGTCTCAGGTATCAGATCAACCCACAGTGTCACAGTACTTGTGCTCAAGCAATCCATATTTTACATAATGGCCCCAAAGTATAAGAGTAGTGATACTGGCAATTTGGATATGACAAAGAGAAGTCATAAAGTGCTTCCTTTTAATGAAAAGGTGAAAGTTCTCAATAAGAAAAAAAACAAAACTGTATGCTGAGGTTGATAAGATCTACAATAAGAATGAATCTTCTGTCTGTGACACTGTTAACAGTATATAGTTATAATTGTTCTATAAGTTATTATTGTTAATCTCTTACTGTGCCTAACTTATAAATTAAACTTTATCATAGGTACATATGTATAAGAAAAAAACACAGTGTATTAGAATTCTTTTCAGGCATCTGCTGGGGGTCTTGGAACATATCCCCCATGGATAATAGGGGACTACTGTCTGTTCAAGAGAGAGTTAGAAGACAATTAGGTACAGAAGAGTTGACTGCTGTATCCCTACCATCTTGATAGCTCTTGGTATAGAGTAGGTATTGAATAAATGTCAAATCTGAAAATTCTCAATACCTCAACCCAAATTAAGAAACCCAAAATGGTGGAGAGCTAGAGAACTTCCTGCTCATCCAGTTCTATTCCTAGTCTCTAGAATGAGTGAGGATGAATTGCAAAAACATGAGCTTTTTTTATCTTCTTTCTTAATTTGCTGTATATCTAGGGCTAAAATGTAATAAGCATTTTGATTGGTAGCTGAACTAAGAGATAATAAAAGACCTTCTTCTTCTGCTCCCCGATTTTCCATAAGTTATATATAACTAAAAGTTAACAGATAAATTATGAACATGTCACCAAGGGGGTTAAAAAAAAAAAAACCACCAAAACAGCAAATATTTTAAACAAAACATCTTATTCCAAAACTTCTGCTGATACCGTAAAGATAGGTAACTTTCCCTCTTCCCAATTTAGATCTCTTTCCATTTCTCAAAGTGTAAAGTAAAGCCTTTTGTGGAGAAAAGTGATGCCCAGATAATGGGTTTCCTACCTGACATAATGTCTTCTGCTAATTCCTTTTCTCTTTCAATTTTTTCCTCTAGAGTTGAAATGCAGAATTCATAGCCAGCAATAGCAAATTCCTGTCTGTAAAGCAAAACCAATAATCAGCCATTTACCTTTTCTTCTTTTTTTTTTTTTTTTGCCGTTGAGATGCAGTTTCGCTCTTGTTGCCCAGGCTGGAGTGCAATGGCGCAACCTCGGCTCAGAGCAACCTCCACCTCCCGGGTTCAAGCGATTCTCCTGCCTCAGCTCTCAAGTAGCTGGGATTCCAAGTGTCCGCCACCATGCCCAGCTAATTTTTCTATTTTTAGTAAAGACAGAGTTTCTCCATGTTGGTCAGTCAGGCTGGTCTCGAACTCCTGACCTTAGGTGATCCACCTGCCTCGGCCTCCCAAAGTGGTGGGATTACAGGCGTGAGCCACCACGCCCGGCCCATTTACCTTTTCATAAATTCCTTTTTTATCTTCATTTTTGCAGCTCAGTTTAAACATTACCAGTAAAGGAAGTGTAAAATGGGAAGAGCGAACTTTGTTTAAAGTCTAAGGAGTGTCAAATCTGCCATTTCTCAAAGTAGTTAAAAGTCATCCATTTAATATAACTTAAGACACAAAAAGCTAGGAATGCTGCCCTAATTTTAATAACTGACATAGCCAGCGGTCTTCATCATCTCCCACTAACAGATGGTCTCCAGTGAATCAGTTTCTCCATGTGCGAAAGTCTTACCTCTGTTCAAAGTAATACTACCCTGAACAGAGGTTCAGGCCACCCTGCAGTGAGGATTCCAACTGTTGACCTCATACAGCTTCTCAGGAGCTTTAGTCATTTTATATTTATTTCAAGCTGTAGGTCTCTGATAAAAGTTTCTTTTGCAGAAATGGAACTCCTAGCTGTGGCAATAGAAGTCATTTAACCCAACTCTGTAGCCCTGGACCCTCAATCAATTAGAGAGGGTTCAGTTAACCCAAGCAGGCAGGCTGACTGCTGCTTTTTACAGAGATGCAGAGGAAATGTGACAGAAATCCCTTCTCCATTTAGGAACTCAGTTTTGGTTTTTGTTCTTCGGTTTTGGCTCTAGTTTCTTTTTTTTTTTTTTTTTTTTGAGACGGAGTCTCGCTCTGTCGCCCAGGCTGGAGTGCAGTGGCCGGATCTCAGCTCACTGCAAGCTCCACCTCCCGGGTTCACGCCATTCTCCTGCCTCAGCCTCCCGAGTAGCTGGGACTACAGGCGTCCGCCACATCGCCCGGCTAGTTTTTTGTATTTTTTAGTAGAGACGGGGTTTCACCGTGTTAGCCAGGATAGTCTCGATCTCCTGACCTCGTGATCCACCCGTCTCGGCCTCCCAAAGTGCTGGGATTACAGGCTTGAGCCACCGCGCCCGGCTGGCTCTAGTTGCTTACAGAAGTGGCACTAAAAGCTCATCTTTTCTCTAGTGCTTTGCCAGGGGAGAACTTACGACCCTACTGTTCTGCTGTTCTCAGAAGAACAGAAGCATCCCCTTCCTTCCCTAGACTCAAAACTTGGCAAGAGGGCCCTCTCCAGCCATAACACAGGGCAAGTGGACGCTACCCACAAGATGCTCCCAGTCAGAGCAAGAGGTCCACAAACAATTCCCCTCCTAACTTATATCAGCCTTTCGAAGCCTCAGATCTGGCCATGTCTTTTTCTAGTCTCATGCTTGTCTTAATAAAACAAAATAAAAAGTACAGTATACCATGTAACTTAGAGGCTAATTGTTACTAGCTTTCACGTCTATAAGACTATGAATTTTGGCCGGGCGCGGTGGCTCACGCCTGTAATCCCAGCACTTTGGGAGGCCGAGGCGGGCGGATCACGAGGTCAGGAGGTCAGGAGGTCGAGACCATCCTGGCTAACATGGTGAAACCCCGTCTCTACTAAAAATGCAAAAAAATTAGCCGGGCGAGGCGGCGGGCGCCTGTAGTCCCAGCTACTCGGGAGGCTGAGGCAGGAGAATGGCGTGAACCCGGGAGGCGGAGCTTGCAGTGAGCCGAGATCGCGCCACTGCACTCCAGCCTGGGCGACTAAGCGAGACTCTGTCTCAAAAAAAAAAAAAAAAAAAAAAAAAAAAAAA